>NC_037594.1:13492880-13781154 GCF_003073045.1 Pomacea canaliculata | reverse complement strand
ATCACGGCTTTTCCTTTCTCGCATCTTTGCCTTCGACTTTTCGGGGATATCGATTGCCACCAACTGTAGCTCACCCTATACTTAACACTGCAGGGCAGGACTTATCCAGTTCTAGACCTCACCGCTCAGTCACTCAGGTCACTCCTGTCATTCAGCTTTTGTTCTTAGTAAAACTAAAAACACAATACAAATATCTCAAGAATATCGCGCCGGCTCGGATACTCAGATCTCTTGCAATAACTAGCAGCTCTTTTCTGTGCGAGGGCAATGACTGCGCATGCTCAGACGACACGGCTCGTCACCGGATCTCGGACAGTGCGACTGCGCGTCAAGCAGGAAGTGCAGGATGCTAAGCCAAGTGCTATCGCTTACCTCCCCTGGTAATTTTCACACCTGAGCGCGGCAGGCGAACGAGTTTTTAAGCCCGTCTCAGTGCTAATTACTCTTCCTGACAGGAGGTCAAAGGTCGCCAAGGAGACTGGAGACTCCCGCTTGTCGCATGCCCCGACCACCACGACGTCATCCCGCTAGCTCACCGCGCGTGCTCGTGTGGCCATGCTCCGCGTCACACCGCACGCGAGGGCCACGTGGGCGTAGAGACAGGGAGACAGGCCACGGGGGTAGATGCTGCACTCACGGAGCCTGGCTTTTGTGGAAACGGAGATGCAGATTAAGGGAGATAACTGCCACAAGGGGGTGGGGTGCGGATGGTTATGTTATCAATTTGCGCCTTGCACACGTGTAGGCGAAACTCAAGAGGTTCGAACACTACTTTTTAAATAGATTTTTAAAAATGAAATCGGGAAAGAAAAGAAAGAAAAAAGGATATAAAAAGAAATGTTTTTGTCTTAATGAGTGTAGGATTCAAACCAGGTAATCTTTGTTTACGCCTCGTGTTTGTCTGTGAAAACGTTGCATGTTGAAGACAAATATAGACATGTGAGGATATGAGAATATGAGACTTGTTCATGATTAAGATTATTGTCCGTTCAATTATTTTCCTACCGAGAATCAAGTCTGATTCGGATGGAAGGAGAGAAGATACAAACTCACCATAGATATCTCCTACACGCTCTCTCTGTCTTTCTCTCTCTCCAAAGAAACAGTGCCGACACTTTATTGCCTCCGTGTTTTACCTCATTAGGTGTGTACCCGCATACAGCATGTTACTCGGGTGTCGTAGCCCCAAAAAGAATTATTTGGCAGTTTTTTTCTGTCGGAGACCTTGTCTCCGCCTGGTTCCCATCCCAATGCATTCATTGTTTTCGCCTTACGCCGTTAGCATGAGGGTACGAGACTATTTATGCCGAACATGGAGGAGGGGAGAGGGGTACACGCGTTAACAGTCGACACTAATCACAAAAAGATTAAAGGCAGGCTATTAGACTTGTTCTTTCAAGTTTCGAGTGCAAACCGATTTGCAGAAGCAAAGGAGAAACATCAAAACGGACTGGCGCTCACGTGTCGAGCGTCTTTCTCACCCATCAGGCAACACTTGGCGTCTGGCTATAAGGCTACCTGTCTGTTGCTTGTAGTGTTGACCCTGGACAAGGTGTATTCTTGTGTCAAGAAAGACAGTTGCTGGAGCAAACTCATTCTGTAACTTTGTTCGTTGTGTGTGTGTCTTTTCTGTAGTCCCCCCCGAGAGTTCTATTATTCCAGTCGCTTGGAAAGTTCCTCTCACTCATCAACGAGTTTTTAAACATGCCAGCTTGACAAGAATTAATTACCTGTATGACACCTGAAGTTTTCCAGAGAAGTGTTTGTTCGTCCAGCAAACACTAGGTGCACGGCCCGGGCAGTTTCATGCTTTTCAAAAGAAAAAAACTGAAAGCGATCATTTTCGTGAGTAACAGAAGAAAAGCAAAGTCTTAATTTGTGAGTCTTGCAAATAAAAAAAAGTTGGTTAGGAAATCAGCTCATTAGCCCCACTTTGAAACAGTTTATGGACTACACGGCAAGAAGAGTTAATTATTTGTAAAGCTGTATTTATTGTTTATTGATGCTGCTGTCAGCAGGTGAAGCTGTGGGGACCACACAAGGTCAGTTATCATAATTTGTGTAAAATTTAAACACAATCAAGGTTTGCAACTAAAGGCTCTACTGCAAAAAAAAAAGAGAGAGAGAGAGCCAAGTTGTGGTCGTTAGAGGGATAATCTACTGAAATGTATGTGTCGAAGATTGAAATACTTAAGACCTATCCTCTCCGAAGATGGCACCTCCACAACAGATATTACAATCGCGAGGGCAACTGTGGGAATGACTAGACTGGACAGGGTCTGGGGCATCTGTAACACAGTCAGGTTTGCGTACCAGTCTGTAAGATTCGCTCGTAGAACCGATTTTATTTTACGGAAGTGAGACGGACACTCTGCTTGCCGATTGGAAGAGAAGATTCCAGTAATTTGAGAACAAGGTCCTGAGACGACTTGTTCCGGATCTTGTAACAAGAAATATAAAACAGTGATTTGTACGAAGCACGGTCAGCACACTGGTCGTAGGACACTAGGAACCTCTACTCGAAACAGTCAAGTGACGTAAGCTGAGGCCGAGAACCTGTCTGTCAATCTGTCTGTCAGTCTGCCTTGTCCTTCTCGAAGATTGATTAGAAATACTTACACCAGTGATCGAATGCAAAGAAAGAAATATAGAGAACAACATGCCCCTTACGGCCTTACTTCCGCTGGATCCTATCGGGTGCCCCTCGTTCCGATGACCCCAATCGTGTAAAGTTCAAAGGTCTTTTCAACGAAACATTCCCGCTAGTGACTGTGTCATACAACAAAACTTTGCACCCGAAGCAGATTCACGAAACAAAACAGAACAGTACCTTGCCACGAAACCTTGCCATCACTGCTCTACAATCCAACTTGCCCATCTGCAACGGTCCCCAAGAACAAACCTTGCCATCTGCGACCTAATGTTCTACTTCTAATGAAACTAGACAACAAAGAAAGGCATCATATGCTAAAAAGTATTTGTTCCATTCTGTTTGATCTCCCGAGATATTAGTCCAGCGAGTAGTTTCCCCTCCACAACATTTTAGGACTGACTGCTCGCCTTTTTGTCCACGACATACAACAGACTTTACCAAGGACTCTTATTCAAAGAAAATAAGAATGTCTTTATTAAGCAAACACTTCTTACTATGCAAAATTCAACCCTTGTTACCAAAAAAAAAAAAAAGAAAAAAAATGAAGCAATTACAGTTGCAAGTTTTTACTGCACCTCTCCAAGTCGCAAAGGCTCGACGGGTGCACTCGGTGACACAACAGCCTTGCATTTTATTCACTGCTCGACACACGCATAAATTCAACCTTCGCACATAGCCTATTAATTCCCTCCTTTGGTCATCGTAAAAGACATTTGTCGCCGATTTATCGACATCTAGTTGCGATAAAGAAGGCATTTTCGACTGACGACACTTGGACAGGACTGGCATGATTTAAAAGCTGCAAGGTTATTGCAAGGAGAGAAACTAGTTTTTAGTATTTCTTTGGGACACATTGTGTAGAAAAAATGAGTCTCGCCTAGTAAGCATTCTACGGCCTTGTTCTTTTTGCCTTTTGATAAAATTTCTTTGCTTTGTGCTCGTTTCGAACTTGGGTTTGGGGTGTTCACATACCCTGGCCACGACAACGGTCCTCTTTGGTGGCAAAAGTGCAGAACGAAGTAGTGTTGTGAGAGGATGTTAACAATGGATAGGATGTGGTCTGCTAGCATAGAGGTGTTACTTCGTCTGCCTTCCATACGTATGCCTTCCATACGTATGTGTTTATGCATGTGTATGTGTGTGTGTGTGTTTATTTTATTTATGTGGATGAACGAAGTGCGTTTGTTCACGGATGTCTGTGTGAGCAATTCAATCATAGAGAATCTGTAATGGAACCTAATTCAGTTTTTCTAACGTGTCCTGTTCGTTTCTGTTCGTCGTCGTGACTGCTCAGTGGGCTGTCCCAAGTTTTATTTATTTATTTTTTTAAACTAGAGTTCAAACATATCTTTCTGCAATTAGAGATTTGTCCAACCTCCGTACGTCGATCGCAAACAAAGGACAGACGCTCCTGATTGCACAGAGGTGTTAACCTTTAATTGATCAACAATTCCAGTTGCTGCCACAGCTGTGATGATAATATCTTCAGCCACACGGCTCTGCCATTTACGTCATCACACGCCGCACTTGGCAGTGGTGAGGGTCACAACCTTTTGACCCGAGTCCCTTCAGTAGCGCTCACGATGGTGTGGTAGGAACCCAACTTTACATAAACTTACTTTATTCAATTTTAAATGAACTTATATATTCTGTAATAGTTTAATCAACTGAGCCATAATCTGAATACTGCTTTCGGGTTTTGTTTTTTCATTTTTTGTTTGTTTGTTTTTTGTTTTGTTTTTTTTTGTTGTTGGTGGTTTTATTTTTTTTTGTTTTTTTGTGTCTGTCTTTTTAAGAATTTATTAATCGAACTTTTTTACCCCTTTTAAGTGACTGAAGTGATTATTTTAGCTACTAAGAGATTGATATTTCTGGAGCAGTGTTAAATCTCGCACGATCCTTATGTTTTTTACCTCCTAGTCCTCTCTGCTCCAACCCAATTTGTTTGCTTGCTTTGTTTTTTTTTTTTTTTGTTTGTTGGTTTGTTTGTTTGTTGGTTTGTTTGTTTGTTTGTTTTAGCTTTGACATACTTGTCAATCGGCAACGTTGCTTGCATCTAATTACTGTTCACAGCAAGATATTTTGTAAATTTATAACACAAATTTAGATGAACATGTTTACAGATTCATTCTATGTCGCTCGATTTCATTGGACATCTCTCTCTGCATAATTAGTGTAGCTCATTAAACATTTTTTCATCACTACCAGTAAACTACTTGTATGACTTTTAATTGAAATTTTCCGAGAAGCTGGCATGTATTCTCTGTCAACAGGTGTTGTTGTGCTGCGTCCGAGACTCTCAGACTTTGGTCCTCCTTAGGGCCCGGCTATGAAGCTTTCAAGAAGTTCAGTGTCACTGGTTGCTTGGAAACAAAAACTTGCGGTATGTTTGAACATCATCAAGCTGGAGTTGGTAGTTGTAGGGTAACGACAAGAAGGATAAACTTCAGGGATCAGGAAGTGACCTCGGCTGACCTTTGCATTACGTAAGAGTATGAGGAATGGGTTCTAATAACGACAGTGAAACTTGCCGTTGCATAAGGTTTGAGAAATGATCCCCTTAATGGACCCAATTAAAACCTCAACGACCTCAGAGTATTCAGCGTCGTGTTTTGGTCTCCGGGAAATAAAAACAATTTTGTTTCGTTAAACAAAGGCAGTTGTGAAAGTTGAAGCACTCAGATGTGGACTTAGGTCTCTCTCTCTTCCTATTATCATCGTCGTTTGTTTTTTCTCTTTTTTTCTCTCTTTCTCTCTCTTTCTCTGTGTTTGTTTTCTGCGCTATCGAGTTGGTATTCATCCATCTGGCTGATCTGGCTGACTAGTTAATTAGCTGGCGGAGAAAAAGGCGGGTGTGAACTAGAAACAAATATTTTATACTATTCCAAACTCTGCTTCACTCCTACCCATCTGCAGCCACTCTGAGAGAATTCGTTCATGAGCTCTCCATCCAAAATGGCCGCACACACGTGGAGTTCCTCAAGAACTCCCATATCGAACCCCTTTCAAATCGTTTGATGACTCTCTACTGTTGCTGGGAACCTGGGAGTCCTCAGCCAGAGATAGTGCATGTCCCTTTTGACTCGCGAGGTTAGTGAGTGCCTCCTTGTCCGCTCACACACTCACTCCTGCTCTTGGATTTGTGAGGCAGCAAAGCAATGGCTGTAGTGCCAGCCATAAACCAAGTCCACTTTAATCCCAGCAGCCGTCCTGCTCCACAACGCATGCGCTCGAAATGTCTTTCGTTTTGTCCAATGAGGTGCGCCGGCCCCCGAGTTCCGTCTTTCTCTTTGCGCCGTAAACACCTTGACTTCAGGGTTATTAAAAAAAAGGAGAGAAAAGAAATGAAATTACGAAAACAGCGCAAAAGTTCAGCTCCTGGTCAGGGAGAAAGTACAAAGTGCTGCACTCTCGGGTTCCCTGAGCGGGTTTGGATGCAGGGTCCGTGGCTGGCCATTTGGTGATCGCCTTTTTTTGCCAGCGAAGTTAGAAAGGGATCGTGAGAAGGTATTCAGTTGAAGTCTTAGGATCCTAATAAAACAGACCGCCCGCTGCTTCCACACCCTGGCGACACCTTCCTACAGCTGCCCTGGCCTCACGGCCTCCCTGTGGCGATCGCTTTGCATATCCGTGCAGAAAAGAATAGTCTACCGGGTAGCTGGGTATTTTCTGTCCGCAGAACACTCCAGCAGGTACGACAATCGTACTTGTGGTGTCCTCCCCAGCATGATCTTACACTTGCCTCCACTTCATTCACCCGTAACAAGATATTGGGGCACCACTCGTCGTAGTCTTTAACCTACTTCTGATCTTCATGCGATGCTTTGGAGTGTCTATCGTATAAAATCCCTCGGGAATTTAATATCTTTGCGCTGTATGAGTTTTTTTCTTTGTTTTTGTTTTTTTTTTTTTTTTTTTTGGTCTCTCATATATTTATGGAACCCCGGTAATGGGAAAATGAGTGCGAGGAAAAATGTTTGCTTTTTTGTTTTTATTTATTTTATTGCATGCTTTCCGGATTTCTTTTCAGTCCCAAACAGCTAGCAGTCGGATTGATAATGGGTGATGTGTGTATGAGGTGTATACAGGAAGAGGAGGGATAGTGATTATCAAGGGCAGAAAAAAACCCAGAGATTTATTTTCTGTTGAAAATGGAAACAGAAAGATAATTCATTCATCTAGATAAATTTTTCATGGTGCTTCTAGCAGATAGAAATATTCCATGTCCTCCCTGCAACTCTCTCAATTAGAGGACTAAACTATGGGGAGACACACTTTACCATCCGCAAAACCACGAGTTGCATTAACAGCAGAAAACACTGTCCTTGTTTCATCCTGTCTAGTGAACAGGATCTACATCACTTGGAAAATAGACATTTAAAGCTCGTGCAAGGGCCTCAGATGAGGTAGAGCAGGAATGTAAAGCCGGGTTTGGTGTAGAAAACACTTTGCAGAGGTGGGTGGAGGCACAGGTGGAGCTTGTGTAGGATGGATGTGGCGGGGAGGTAGGCTGATGAGCGAGGATGTGGCGACAAGGTGAAAGCCATGTCCTATTTGCCCCCATCTCTCATCCAGGGCTCATGTGGGAGGGTTTGAACTTTGACCCTGGTTGCTGAAGACCGCCCACTGCGAACAGCGTGCCTAAGCAGTTTCTGTTTCATTTGTGCGTAAAATAAGAAAAAGGAAATTAGTCGAGTGTTGGTGGAACTGATGTTATCAATGGAACTTGTTGACAGTTTCAATCTATCAGTAAATAAATAAATAAAAATAAACATAATTCAGTACTCTCACTTTGAATTCGAGAGCCCATGATCCAGATTCACATCATGTCGTGATGCACTATGGAAGGGTACCCAGCGCTCAGTTGACATCCATGCATGATGTGGATTGTTGGCTGCCTCGCGTCACCCGTGTACCCAGAGACGTGCCCGCGACTTGCTACCCCGCTGTCAACCACCACCAGTTGCTCTGCCCTCAGCATGCTGACGCTGCATCGACCGAAGCCACGGGGGCAAGCAAGGCACCTTGGCGAGGGTTAACGGGGTACCGACATGGCAGGTCACGTACCCTTTTCTCCCTCTCCCACCCGCTACCCCAAGCCCCACTACCCCAGCGTCTCGCGGGGGCTGCACGTGCGGGGCGCGTGGCGGACGTGAGGCGAGTGCCCCGCGCGGCACCGACGGCGAACTTCCTTTACTGGGGCTGGCGGCAGCACCAGTCCGGCCGCGCGGCCTCCTCGCGGGCTGGGCAGCGAAATGCGAGAAAGAAGAAGGAAACACAAGACGGCTGAATTAAACACTAACCCGTCCCACAACCCACTCACCCCTGCCCTCCCCTCCTACCCCCTCTCCCCGCTCCTGGGTCTTTGTCCTAGCCTCGCTCCCGTTCGACGAACGTTAGGGGGACCTCCAAGACTATTCTGCTAAAAGGAAACAGTTTGCGCAGTAACCGGAACCTCTTTTACGCCGAGTGGAATCCCCGAGGGTTCCCAAGGCCAGGAGATAGGACAGGTGAGATAGCGGTGACGAAAGTCTCTAACCGCTTTTCCCCCTGTTGACGTCACTGGTCACGTGCGAGGGACGTCGCGACACAAGGGAGCAAGCAAACAAGGAGCGACCTAACTGGTGTTTTGAAAGTGTCTGCGGGTAGGCGTTCTTTTTTTTTTCTCCTTCTACTGGGCTTATTCTTTCTCTTCCACCCCCACCCACCCACGCAGGACTCGGGTGGTGGTGGTGGTGGTGGTGGTGGTGGTGGTGGTGGGGTGTGTGTGGAGGGAACAATACTCACATACACGCGGTTTTCGGGTGGCGGCAGTCGTGAGTGGCATGTCAGTGTGCTCCTTTATGACTACAAGTCTCCGTAACTTAATCTTCGTCTTTGTCCGTGAGGTCATCTACGATAATCTTCTTTCATCAGAATGATTATGGTTTATCTCTGGATCAATCGTGGAGCAACTTATTGTGATTGAGTGATCAGTCATCAGTTGCCATTCTTAAAATTGGAATTCTGACCTTAGAAAAATATAATGATTGGCTGATCTATGACAAGTGATATTCAATGAAGGAGAAATGAATTATTGAACTTCAAACGAAGGGATGGAGGGATGGGACTAAGGCTATATCACGGCAAAGCAGCCAACCCAGTAAACAGATGACATGCACAAGAAGAATGACGTGCCCGAGACGAGATCTGAACCCAAAGCAGCCAAATTATCAGAAAAGAAAAGTTCATTGGCTGTCTCAAGCAATACATTTACCAGTCAAGCAGGAAAGCATTTAAAACCATGTAATACCATACATTCAATTAACAACATCCGTTTCAGAGTTTAATAGATATATTTATGACAGTAATGCTTTTTTATTATATTGGCCATATATAGGTTCTACGTTTTATGCTACCTAATGGAAGTACAGACTAAACACTTCAAGTGATCGTCTGTGTATATTGTATATACTTTCATATACTCTGATGTTTTAACTGTTAATATTTAGGTGTTGTTAACTTTTCGTTCAGATTCTGATTTCGTTATTTTCTCTACCATTTCCCACTTCACATCTGCCTTTTATTGACTCTATTGCTTACGATATTGTTATTTGTTCTTTATTTTTCATTCTTTAATGCATTTTTGTATTTAATTAAACACTTTTGTGAAAAATTGTTGTCGTGGGATGGTCACATGCTATAAGCTTATGTTATTGTTTTGTTTTTTTTTTGTTTGTTTGTTGTTTTGTTTGTTTGTTTTGTTGTTTGTTTTAGTGGCACCCTTCTCTTTTATCCTTCTTTTGTTTAATCATCATTTTTAATTTTTCACATGTCACCAAAACATTAAGGATTAATGGTTATGAATTCGGATCTCGCCTCCTTCAAACGTCATTTATATTTGACTGTGATACTTGCTCGGAACAAGCTCGTCGTGATGTGGCTTCTGTTGTTGTTTCGGCATAACATCCAAGATTCAAGATTCCTTATTACCATCCAGCCAACCAAACACCAGTCCCTCTTGCCAGAAAAGTGTTTGTGTGTGTGTGGCGGACTGGCTGCTGCTGACGGTTGTACAAGAACGACACCGAGCAGATGATGCTGTTCGGAAATAATTGAACTCATCAACGATCTGGCACTGCCAAAGTTTGGTATAGAGCTTATAGCTTGCACTATTCTTTAATTTAAAAAAAACCCTTTAGCTTTAGTGATAGAACTATTCACACCCATCAGGAGGAAATAACCACATCAACTTGGACCAGTGATGACGTCACGGGGGTGAGCGGGTTTGCGGCCGTTGAGTGAGCGGCTTTGTTTCATTGGGCTATTTAATTTAAAATGTGCATGTGCTACGGTAATAAAATTTACAGCATTTAAACAGTCAAGTTCACTTAGCCATTTATTACTAGCAGATCCGCGAGCAGGCCGCGACACCACGGTTGACAAATACTGTACTGAGCACTCCGACCTTTGATGGTCCTGCCGCTGACACCTCGTGATGTTTGCTCGAGATTACCGTAAGCCGTATGAGTATACAAGGTGCTGCTAGATTTAGTATCTTTACAATACACAATACAAGAAATTTCTCATTTATTTCTGTAGTCTCCTGTCACTCACAAAGCACTCGGTCTTGTGAAAAGCTGTCAAAGGATTTTTATGACGATTCTATGAAACCACAGAGGTGAGGGACGAAGCGATGGCTTTAAATGAACATAAATCTGCTTTTTTTTTATTTTGGCATCAAGACTGCATTATACTTTTTTTAAAACTCGTCGAAATACTTTTTTTTCTTCCATGAAGACAAAATGGAACTTCAGATAGAGTCCCTGCACCCTATTGTTCGCCTTTTTCAATCGTTTTGTTCCTGACCTTTCACCTTTGCTTTCTGTAGGATCTGCGCGCGTTTAAAAGGGAGAGAATGACGTCCACAATGACATGGCGGCTCTCGCTAGGCCTGTCCCTCCTCAGCCGCCAAAGCTCGAAGACTACCAGGCTTCCAGACTAATCACCCGGCGGACACATTAGCATACAAATAGCTTGCCATGGCGTTCTCAACTTGACATCACGTGACAAGGGTCAACGACAAACAGACTGGGTCGGCGCGTGCTCCAAGTAAGGACCCGGATGGAATTGCTGCTGTGTGATACGGCAGGTAGACTTTCGAATGAGGTGAAGGGAAAACCCTTTCTGTTGATTTAGAGATACCGATAAGAGAGGTTTCGTCATTTAAAAAGTAAAGTAAATGCTCGACGACAATTCCTACACACTTGCTTTGTTTGCTTTGTGTTCAGGTGCTGCCTCCTCACACTTGACCAACATCTATGGTGGAAGAGGAGGAGACAATGAGAGGGAAGGGGATTAATTTCCCTACCTTTCACAGTCCCCTTTCGTGTCGACGTGTCACACTCCACCGGCTCGCGCGTGCCACGCGCTGACATGCGTTCTGACCACGTGACCACGGCTGACTGAACCCACAGCGGGCTGCTGCATTGATGACAAGACAACCACGGGTACTTTTTAGCTTCTAAACCCCATCCCCTGGCGTCTGACCCCTTGACAGGGCTGGACGCCGACTCAGTATCAACATGGTCTTGTCACAGGTCACGTCCCCTGAAACGTCCACTGAGTTAGGAATTAGAATTTAATTGCACGAGTAAACATTGGAAACAAACACACGCCCACCCCGCTGGCGTGTGTCCTTTTTTTTCTTTGCTAAAGGGAGGCCACCGGAAGCTGAGAGCAACGGTAACTGTCGTCGGGTAGCTCCTGCAGCCGGGATGGTGGTGGTGGTGGTGGAGATGGGGAGGGGGAGCATGACGACTGGTAGAGGTAATGTTCGAGAACAATAGTAATCACTCTGAAATAAAACCGTTGAGAGGCGGGAGGTGGTGGACAGGGTGACATCTGTGGGCGAAAGCACCCTTCGCTTCTCAATGACACACTTGTCCCGGGAGCGTGGCCTCTCTCCGGCTACCCCGCTACCCCGACTACCCCCAAGTCGCCCTTTTACGATAGTTCGTCTCGCCGCCCGCCGGCGCACAATCGGCGACTGGTCCCCCACACAAGTGCGTGGCCGCAGTTCAGAAAGAAACTATGGTCAAATGAGGAGATAAGAGATCCCGCAATTAGTCGGCGTGCCGCACGAGTTCCTTTCCCCCCCGGGTGCCCATTTTGTTTGACATCACACGGGTCACCGGTCGTCAACTGAAGACAACACCTGAAAGGTGTGCAGGTAATGTATGCGCGGCCAGCGGCTTCCTTCTGAGTCATGTGTCGGTGCTGATCCCCATCGTAATATGAGAATGTAATCCTGATATAATTGCTTTTATTTTCGGATTCTTAATTAATTCTTTTTTATTATTTTATGTTACACATCTGTGAGTAAATATTGCGTGTAGCTCCATGCAGCAATAAGGTTCCCAACATTTTAATCTAGCGGTTGACCAAGTTTGGCAAAGTTGGGTGTGTACTTTGGTCAACATGTGATTTTTTATTTTTTATGTTTTTTTAAATTTATTTTTATTTATTTTATTTTTTTGCCACACATTTGTCAATATGTCACCTGCATATATAATGAGACTTAAGGACACTTCGCAGATCCTTCCACCAGCCTCTTGAACCAGCAAGGTTACAGTCGACCTCATGTAATCTCACCTTTCAACACCAACTTCCGCTTTAATGTCATGCTCATTTGTTTAGAAAAAAAGAAGGGGAAAATAATCCCAAAAAATTTTGCCTTTACAAGAGAATTGTGGACTGAGAGGCCAGAACGATTTTTGTCCTGTCGAGCAAATAAGACAACTTTCATAAATAAAATACATAAAGGTAGCAAGTTCTCATTTATTTTAAGGACTGTTAGGGTTGTTAGTGACGCCGAGGACAACGACTACGACGATACATCATCATCGTCGTCGTCGATCATCATCATATCATCATCATCATTCAGTATTATTTTAGCTGGAGGAGGAAGTGAGGAGAAGGAAAAAGGAATTTTTCCATATTTCTTCTGTCCAAAGGTTTGCATGCGGCTAAAAACGAAATCGCTTAGTATTCTTTTGTCGTTGTACAGATTTCCGACCTTCACTCCGTCGCATATGTCACATAAATGTGCTCGTAATTTTGAGGATAAACTTGATTCTGACAGACAGCACGAAAACTCGCTTCGCAAAGGTGTAGGAAATGGCTAGCTCATGCGTCGACATGAGTGGATGTCGGTATAGCTGAACGCGTTTGCGTATGTGTGTGTGCGTGTGTGTACGTGTGTGTGTGTGTGTGTGTGTGTGTGTGTGTGTGTGTGTTCCACCGTTTACGCTAGGTCAGACTAGTGAGAGGGTTAAGGAGAGGTGAGGGGTTGGGTGGCAGCGGGAGGTGGCGGGCACGGGGGGCAGCGGAATCGATGTTGAAGCGGAGCTGGTTTTAGTGATCAACAGGTGTCTCGGCATTGTCCCGGCAACAGCTTGTTTTGTAATTAATAACGTGAGCAATCAGATATGACGTGCACAACTTTTTATCAGCCGGCCGCAGACAGCACGGCTGGAAACGGGTGTCAGTCCCCTCGTTGTCGCCTCGTCTCGCTTTGTGTTAAGAGCCAGCGGTCTGCCCCTCCCCTAACCCCTCTACCCCACCCCACCCCTCACCGATACCTTCTCCCTCCACGCCTCCCTTTGCTAACCCTTCCATTCCCCAAAAATATCGTTTCTATGGCGGCATATCATGAACAAGTTTGGTGTACATTACCCGAGAAGTGAAATGAAACGCAAACTAGTTTTTCATGCAACAGGAGAATAGAGGAACTCAACGGGGTGGAATCATCTAATGCTGGTACCCCACTTTTTTGTCTTTTCTACTATTGCCCTTTGTCCCAATTTTTTTGTAAATACCCGCCCATACTCAATTATAGCTTTGAGTTTTAACACTCGTTAGTCTGATACTAATGTTGGGGAAAATTGAAAACGCTGGCTACTCCGTGGTTGGCTGGAGGACCGGTCTTGGGACTGTGTCGCGGCGATGACAAGCTCGATTTTGTCCCCAAGCTTCCGCCAGACCTGTTGTTCTGCTCATTAGTTCTGCAGCAGAGAAAGAAAAGGTGCCAAATCCTTCAATAACATTTGCCTGGAACAAACCAGTATCGAGTATCTCTCTTTTTTTCACGTTAAACCGACAAACTCAAACACCTCTCCAACGACGTGCCATCCCCCTCCCTTCTTCTCTCTCTCTTTCAGTCGCCGGCTCCTGTACAGACCCTTCCACGAGCATGCGGCATCGAGAAGAGAGTGTTTTCTCTACACAGACTCCAATTACGTTCGTCCATTCATGTTTGTGATAGCTAAATAGACTTACATCAATGGGAGAGAGATCTTTGGGGTCCTTGTGGGCCTCGTGCTTTCCCTCCTTTGTGCTGTTTAGAATCCCGGTCACAATAAGCTCTTTATTCTAGCTCCCAGTGCCTTAACGCTTTCTTTATAATTAGTTATGGGATTTGGAGTGTTTCTTTCTTTAAACTTCTTTTTTCTTCTGTTCATGCTACAATGACAAATTCTAAATCACTCAAACAATAGCCTTGACCGCAGGAAGGAGCACCCGTATCAGAGTACTCTCCCTTAGTTCTCCATCACTGAGTGGAAGAAGGTGAGAACTCTTGCGGCGTTGAAAGAGATGCTTTGTGTCATTCTGGGTTCTCTGTTTTCTGAATGAACCTTTGGAGTTCTGTGCTCAGTTACAGACGAATGCTTGACACTGCAATCCCACTGATATATTTCTTTGCGATCAGAGGATGCAGAGCATGACGATCACGACCAAAGAAGAAGAAATTTCACTTGTACAGAAGATGATAGACCACCCGTCTCTTCTGATCGCCAAGTAGACCCATTGGATTTGTTGGCTTGGGAAAGAAACCTCGGTAAAAGCCATCCTCTGAAGTGGCAAATGTATTGGCATTGAAGTTTTTATTTTTCATGTTGACCCAAGCTTCCAATCGTTTGCTCCAAATAATTAATTTCTTGTAATATTCACACACATCTTTGCATAACTTGGTCAAACAATGGACGACATTTTCCCTGTGAAGTTACGCCCTCCTGAAGTCTAAAATGTACAAATCTGAAGGGTCTTCCATTAATCAGTGTCATCCTGTTGAATACGACTATACTTACTTTGTTTTTTTAAAATAATTCTCATTCAAAAACTTTGCTAAACACGTTTAATTTATTCGACAGTTTGTTATAAAAGGGTCCTTCGTGGAATGGAAGGGATGGACTCTGCATGTCTTGTGTATATATACTTGCTGTGACTTAATAAATAAAGAAAACACAAAAGTAGAGAAAGTGAGGAAACGTCGACAAGCAGTTCATTGTGTGAACACTATTCATCTTCAATACACCAAGAATATTATTTTCCAGCATCGCTGAGAGGTTGTTAGCGATGCACGCATAATGTGGAGAGGAGGGGGAGGCGAGGCCCCTGTGTCGTCCTCCAGTTATTAATGCACCACATCATCACCGGGCTTAGGTTACTTACTAAGCAAACATGTGTGCAACGTGAACAATCTACTCTCAGAAAAATTCCTTTTTCATTTTAAACCGATTTTTAAATAATAAGCCATAGGCACCTTCCCTTTTTTGCATAAACCAGTCTTTCCTTTTCCTTCAAACATATCCGCCCACGGAAACTGAGAATGTCCATTGGAGGTGGAAGAGTTGATCGTGCTAGAGTCTAATGATGTGCACGTGCATCTATAGCGTCGCGACGCTCGTCAAACAAAACTGATAAAAGCGGGATCGCCGAAACCTTTCATGCGACGTGGCTTCAAGTGACACTAAAGGCTCTCATTGTGCGTGCTCACGTCAAATGAACAAGGTCAAGGGTCAAGGAAAGAGCAGTTTTGCTTGGGGTTACTTCGTTCACCACCATATCTGTTGAGCTTTTCTTGCGGAGGTAAAGCCGGCGAGTAGGGAGTCGGGTGGGGAGGAAGGCCGTGGGTACCCAAACACTTCATGAGCCCAGACATCAACAAGCAAAAGGTGATTGTTATTCCAAGCCGCAGTTCAATGACAACAACTGGGTTAGAGGAGAAATAGCTTTAGAATTGTTTCTATGTTGAAAACACTGGGATAGCCTCGGTGATTAAAAGTACCGTTGCCTGAAAGCCTTCAGTCATGTGTGAAGCACAATGGACAGAGTCGTGAGCAGGATGTGGAGCTGCATCTGCAGGACGACACCCATCCTCTTCAGGTTGTCGAGGCTTGATATTCGGCTTTTCTTCTCGGGAACTGGAGATGCAGTGGAGTAAGAGTTGTTTGTTTGTTTGTTTGTTTGTTTGTTTGTTTGTTTGTTTGTTTGTTTGTTTGTTTGTTTGGTTGTTTGTTTGTTGTTTGTTGGTTGTTTGTTTGGTTCGTTGGTTGGTTCTTTGGTTGGTTTTTGGTTGGTTCGTTGGGGTTTTTTTGTTGTCGTTTTTTTTTTGGTTTTTTTTTTTTTTTTTGTTGTTGTTGTTTTTTTTTTGATAAACAGATAAAAGATGCAGGGTTTCATTTCTGCTGGTTATTACTCTCAGCTTTACTTCCACTATGCTTCAGTTGATAATTTTGTAAACTTTTTTTAGGGGGTGTACTTGAGATAAAAATCTGTAATAACCTTTTGATTGTAAACACCATTAACTAATGCAACTCTGGTTAATTTGTTATCTTCAGTTCTGTTGTTGTACTGGGGGAGGAGATGGGAAGTGTGCAGTATAGTGAATAAACTGGTCTATTGTATCATCTCAACTGCGAGTACTAAACTTGTATTGTAATATTGTATTGATAACAATATGTGATAGAAGTGGCAAGTATTGTTTTTTTCTCTTTGTTTTGAATCCTCTGACTAGAAAGTGTACATTGTTGATATTGACTGTGTAAACAGGACAAGGAGGTAAATCCTTGGCTACGAATAACCTGTTAGGTCTTTATTCCATGTAAACACTGTTTATTGGTCAGAGTTCAACCTTATTTCTACCTTCCCTTCACTGGCAAGTTGTGTTCCGTGAGCTCGTTCGTTCATTAGTTTTCGATACTAATGATGACGATGACGACGATGACGATGACGACGACGACGACGATGCTGCTGTTGCTGCTGCTGATGATGATGATTATGATACGAAAGATACTGCATTACTGCATACATTTGCATTTTCTGTCCTCAAAATGACGGCTACTCTATGAAAGGAGGCAGCTGCAGAGGCGGATGACTGTCACATCTCTGGGTTCGAAGTTCAAAAGCCTTGTCATCATCTCTTGCCCGTGTCCTGTGCAGCTCACAAAAGCTGGACTCCTTTACAATCCCGCTCATCGATTTTCGTGCCGGCATCAAATGGCAACAGGTGGCGAACACGGTGACTGTCAGTCGCTCACCTGTACGAGATGGAGAGAACGCTCGATCCCCCTGTCCCAACCTGAAGGTTCGTCTTTCCAAGATGAAGGTTTACCATGAACAGACACTACATGTTGTTTTTATTACGAAAAATATATTTTAAAAATCATCTGTTTATTGGAAGTCCTTGTGTCCTACAATTTTTTTTTTGGTCTTTGTTACAAGTCCTCTCTTTGATTACTCTTGCATAATAAACGAGCAAAAACAAAGCATTGTAAATATGTGTGTGTGTGGGTGTGTGTGTGTGCACGTGCTGTCTGTAAAACGTTGAACGTTTAGTCTATTTTTATTTTCATGAGTGACTAATGATCATGTGGTGTTGAACTAGTCTTCGTCCACACACACGCGCGCGCGTGCTAAACTACACTCTTTACGCACGCACGAACGCACCCGGACTTGCTCGCTCCAACACCGCTGTGATTGAAAGCCCCGGGTGCGCAGTGAGGTCCGTTACTGACAGGAAGCTTGGAGGCTTGAAAGTGCTTTATATTTAAATCACGCGACCTTCTCTTCCGTAATTTGGACCGCGCACGTGCAGGGTGGGCGTCGGAAACCTCAGCTACCTACCCGTCTCTGTGCCGCGCTACCCGTCATTTGTCGCATCCCTGGCACCTCGTGCACACGTGCTGCGTCCACCGCCATTGAATGATGTCATTCACCCTGCACGGTGTAAAACGTTTGACGTCATTGTTTCTGTGACGCACACCTCTCACCCGCAAAAAAGAATTAAAAAACGTTCTCTTCTCGGTTTGTTCGCCATTCACAATGTCGTCCTCCACGAGGAATCGTCGCAGAATTTTATGAATAGGTTTCATTACGGGTGTGTGGGAGGGAGGAGGAGAAGATGGAGGAGGAGGGCAGAGTGGTCTGGAAGCTACAGTACAAAAAAACGGGTTTTTTTGTCCTTGCCGTGAGTTTGTCGGTTGTCAGGGTGGGTGTGGACGGTCTCTTATGTCACACAAACGACGGTGGTTGATCGCCAAAATGGAGCTCATTGTTCGGTTATGAAGCAAAAAACTAGCCGTTAAACCTCCAGGCAATGGGAGACCACATCGCACGTAGATGTGCTGCACTTTTCCTACCTGCTTCTCAAGTACGGGGTCACGGGGTCACCTGTTTAATATCACTGAACTGCTTGCACTAAAATGATCTCGAGGCTGTCAGAGACTTGCGACGGTAATGATGTGTCGAGAGAGTTATTAGCTCCGGTAGGGTAAGCGAAGAATTATTTGATTATTTTGTGGTTGCTGGTAAGAAAACGAAACCTGTCCCGTAAAAGTAGATATTGTCCGGAATAATATTAAAAAAAGAAGAACCGTTGAAAGCTTTTACTCAGACATCTCAGTGTTTAGACAAAATCGCACACTGTCTCGTCAAATATTGTTTCACTTGCTCATCAAAGTGTTCTTCAATGTGAGATAAACAACAAAACGATAACTCTTATACGAAGATGGATGAAAAGTACTAATGACACTGATACATATAAATTTTGAATCGACTCTCTCCTTGCGAAATATAAAAACAAAAAGAATATGATCGAAAAATTGAAGCGTTCGGCCTATTAAGAGAATTTTCATCCCCATTTTCCCGATCTGTTGAAAGATTTGTGGAACACCTTGTGTCTCTGGAATATGTCCGTCACTGCTACAAGCTAATACATCAGAAAATTTGTTATGTTTATTTAAAAGATGCAATAAAAATCGTAAGCATGCTGAAGATGTTGAAACGAAGACATAAAACAGAAGAGTAACCACCGGATCTCAGCTACATAGAATCCACAGGCTGAAAATTTGCATGAATGAAAAAAAAAAACCGAGTTGACAAGTACGCTTTACGAAAAATCCTCTCTCTTCTCCCTCCTCCTCATGGGAAGTGGTGTCTGTCATCCACTGCCTGCCTATTAACAAGTGCAAAAGTGTAATGGGATGTGTTTCTGCTAAGTGTCTGATGTGAAGGATTTATTGTTCACAAAATAGTCTTAGATTGTGTTTCCTAGATTGGCACCGACACTTTGCACACCTTTCATTTTGCCAACCATATTTTTACTTTTTTTAAGTTATAGTGCGAGCCTTATCTTCCTTAACGTAGGTGTTCTCTCTTTCCCTTTCTCTTTTCCTCCCTACCTCCCTGTCGATGTGCACCTGTGACGTGGATCATCTGCAAGTGCAGGGTCAAGTGCGTTGACACGGGATGTTGTCCAGGTGCACTAATTGTAAATAACAAGTGACTGCGTGCGGACAAGACGTTCAACACACTTGCTCCTTGAAAGCACGTTTTCAAATGTTTTGGGGGAAAGCTGCATGTATTCAATTTTTCAGTCGTCTGTTAATCTATGTTGATGCTTGAAAAAAATAAGTCGATGACACAAGAGAACAACACTGAGATCAGAGAAGAAAGAGAAAGTCAAGATGCAGACAGGTTAGAGTTTTGAGAGTGGTTAGAGAGACAGAGATTGGAGTGAAAAACATGTGAGAGAGCTTTGGAGAGTGATTAGAGAGAGAGAGTTAGAGAGTCGTTAGACGTTAGTTTGGACAGAAGCTAGAGGATGGCAAGAAGGCGAGGTAGTAGACAGAGTGACATGATTTCAGTCTACGTGGCTCATTCATATTTGAGACAAAGGACACAGGAACTGATGTCACCAGCATGGACTGACAGGTTGTACTACATTCTAACAGTCTGAACGTTAGACTGGCAGACTAGCTTGGTCGAGTTTTCACTAGATTGTTACTGAACGAATTTCAAAATGCAAGTCGCGAAGAATTCGGTTGGTCTTGACGTGTTGGTAAGACAACTTTCTACAATCGGGAGTTGTCTACAAACGCATTCATGCGACCTTCACGTCTGGATTTAAAAAATATATATATCAAAAACTATAATACTGTCTGAGACATTCCGACAGTGAGATCCTGGTAAACGGCTTTTCTTTTCTTTTTCTTCTTTATTTTTCTGTTTTATTTTTTTTAGTTTATTTTTAATTTTTGCAATACAAGCAAACACCTTCTAATTTGTCCTTTTATGGCGTCCAGTAATATTTCAAATAGCTTAACTGTTGAATGTTTTAGTTAAAACTGCTGTAGCGTAGTTCGTAAAACCAGGGTTTTTAATGTAAGCCTTGTGGGTTGGGTTTTTTTTTTTTGGCGCATCTTCAATTATTTTCTTTGGTGTACACCCTTTTGTTATGTGTGTGTGTGTGCCTGCGCGCAAATGCTCGGGACTTACGCATGCATACACCTTCATACAAACTCACGAGCACAAAGGCACTGATTCTCTCTCTCACACACACACATGGACCTTGTTTCTGCATTGTCACGTGGCCGTCCACCTGCACGCACGACGATGCCCAAACAATTAAAGACGTTACACAAACGCTCGCCGCTGAAGAAGGACGACAACGCTGCGACAACCTTGGTCACTCCGCCAGCGGCCTTCCTGCTGCCGCCCACAGCAAACACCCGGGTTCCGGACACTCGCTGCCGTTATCAGCAGCTTTTAGCAGGAATAAAAGACAAAAGTCTTATCTTTATTGTGAAGGGGAAGGCTTCTTACAAATTAATTTGTCCCCCCCGGACCTACTACCCACGTCCTCCAGACCATCAAGGCTACTGGCGGAGGTGGAAAAGAGAAGAAACCGCTTTATCGCTTCAGCCTGCACTCATCGCAGCCTGACACTTGACCTCTAGCACGTGCAGCTCGCTCTACCTCGGCTGCTTGTTTACCAACGAGATTACAACCGTTTTCAAGTTACGTCACTCTCCTTGCGCGCTGGCTGGCCTTTATCCCTCCCACCTCACGCCCCTCCCGTGACGTCACACATCCAATTGGCGCTGTGGCGAGTGGTTTGCTCCACACGTGCACTGTGTCTACAGAGACAGACTTCGCTCTTAGAAAAAAAAAATCCACCTTCCTCTTGTGGAGGAGGGGGTAAGAAGCGAGAGGAGAGGTTAGGGGGGTGTTCTTTCTGTACCGGGCTGGATTCGAAAAAGCACTCGTGGTGAATGCACCCGGGGTGGTTTTTCCATTGTAAAAGCACAGGAGTGGCCTGTCCGTACAAGAACCTCCAACAACTGTAGTGGAATCTGCATCGTCGACATTACTAGGTTACTGTGTGCAGTTTTCAAACCAACAGCCTTCGTTCTCAGAAAAAGGAAAAAAAAAGAAAAAAAAAGACTTCCATGACAGGCTTGACAGCAATATGCTTTGTGAAAACACTTTTGTTAAATGTAAACATTTTCTCCTGTTTAAAACTCTCGAAGGTTGAAAGGTTTTGTGTGACACGTCAGCAGATTTGAATTATGAAAGTAGATTGCGAATGTAGAACACATCGGATTTTGATACAAAATGTGAAACTCGAGAGCTGAAGTCTGTTATTAGAAGAAAATCCTAACAGAAGTAGAAATGGCGCGAGTCTTACCAAGCGATTAGATATGCAATTCATTAAAAGGATCGCTCCCTGCAAGTGTCTTACTTGATTAAAAAAAATTATGTTTCTGTTGATAATAATACAATACGATAAAAAAATTAGTTCGTTATTTACTAGTTAACTTCCATAAACGTAACTCTGTATAGAAATATATTACACAATGAATAATTGTTTAAAGCATTTTTACATGTTCACAAATGCTCCTGACAATGCTAGTCTATCTTCATTAACAATATCTTGAAATATCATGAAACTCTAACAAATACTTTCAGTTTCAATCAGTAAGCTATAGTTTTGCGAACAGGCTGTAATGTTTTGTACTACAACCAGAAATATATAAAACATAAGTTCCATCTACAGAAAACTACAAGCAAGTGCAGGGAAAGACCGAATAACAACGCCCTAGTTTCTGCTATGGTCGTGAATCGACTTGCAATGTTTCACAGAAAAGACTAAAGAATTCGGTATCTTAGATGAAGGACTTGGAATGTTAAGTGAAGAATTCAATGCGTTAAGTAGAACTTTTAAATTATCAAATATGAAATTTAACGCGTCAGCTCAAGAATTCAATGTATCAACTCAAACAAAACTCAGTTCGTCTGCTAATGAAAATTCAATGAGGTCCATCAGAACTCAGTAACTTTAATTTAGGGTTCTCAGCTGAACAATTCAATCCGTTAAGTACAGAATTCAATGCATCAAACAGAAAGACTGTGTCAAGTGAAGAAATCAGTTTGCCAAAGGCCACTCTTAACAAGACAAATATGGACGAATGTGTGTCCAACCCATCCGAAGCTTTCGTGCAACCCTCATGACAGCAACGTTGCAAAACCTTCGTCTGTACTTGTCCTCGTGGAAAAAAGCCTTCATGGACGACTTAAGTGCTTCTTTTAAACACTTTCAGTGCATCGAGTAGAGAACATTGTATTAATTGAAGAAATAACGATGTCAGAAGATAAATCTGCTTTTCCACTGCTGTCCATTTTGCTGTGCAACAAAGCAGCCTTGCAGCGCGGATGTGCTGCGTCTTGTGACACAGCACCTTTATGCAAAAATGTGGGAGTCCTTTTTCCAGAGCAGGACGTGAAATAATTGGGCAACATAACGAATTAACACATCACACTTTTTAAGTATAAAATAGCAACAGCCTTTTCTTTGGTTTTGTTGTTATTTTTATTTGTTTTGTTTTGCATTTTGTTTTCATTGTTGTTATGTTTATTTCTTTTTATATGTTTGCTTTGCTCTGATTTTTATGTGATTGTTTTTCTTTGCTTTTATTATTTTTGGATTTTTTTAACATCTTCATTGTTCTTGTAGCAGTCTGGAGCATTCATTGAGGATATTCTTTTCACCTTGGAGTTGCCGTTTATGGTGAGGACTACGGTAGAGAGCACGTGCGGCGCGCAGGTAACCCTGTCCAGTGAAATGAAAGACGTAGTTGCGATAAAGCTGGCCTCTGGCTGCTTTGTTCGCTGAAATACAAGACACTGTTGGCAATTGTGGCTGGGTTTTTTTACGAGTCCTTTCGCCCTTTAACTTACTTCTAGATCTTCGTCAAGTTTTTTTTAATTATAAACGAAGGACGGGTACAAATGACGTCAAGGTGGAAAGATGGCTTCTGATAAGAAAGTTTGAGTTTAACGGCAACGCGTCAAAGGCTTATTGGAGGTCGTTTTGGGTGATATCAAAAGTTCAGTGAAGTTCTGTCTCAAAAAGCCATCTGCGCATGTCGGAGATAACTGCCTCCAGTGGCTGAGAAGGACTCGATGTCCATTAGCGATGTAGAAACCACGTTGTCTGAAACAGAAAAGGGCGTAGAGAAGTCTTTTCCTCTCAGAATGCCACTCGAAACAGGATTTAATCCGCCTTTAGGCAACATTGGTTATCTCCGTTTTGCGATCCCCTTCTCTCTTCCCTCCTTCCTTCCTTTTCCATTCTTTCTTTCTCTCAGAGCAAGGGGACCCTATTTTAACTTCAGGACCAAAAATCGCTGCCTTTGTTAATCTGATGATTCCACGAATTATTATTAGTATTATTAGCTGTGTACACTTTTTCCCCATTTCTTCTCTTTGTGCTTTATACTTTTTTATTATTGTCTAGCAATCTAATAGCTAAAAATATTTCTGCCTCTTTGGAGCAAGAGGAAGCGCACTATTTTCTTTGTCGTATTACCTGTCTGTTGGTGTCCGTCCATCTGCTCGTCATCTCTTTCATTCTCTTTGTCCCTCATCTCTCATAAAACAAGAAACAAGTACGAACAGACAAGTCACTTTCTTTCCTCAAATCGCTTACAGTTCGTCAATGTTCATTGCAAAAAAATAATAGGAAAAGTTGTTTCTGCTCAAACTATCAGAGGCCAGAACATTATTTTAAAAAATTGTTTTCTTAATTTATTGTGATTGTGAGTCATTATTTAAATACTATTTATGTTTATTTATTTACATTTTTATTGACATATTGAACCTTTTTTTCAATATATTTAATATTCTCCAACCAGTAAAAATCAGTGACTTGCTTAAGCTATTGAACCACTGACGAATCTTGTCAACAGCTACCTACTTACTTATAACCTGTACACAGCTTGGTTACGACAGTCATCACTCAGTGTGAGTGGTCTTTGATGTCAGCCATGTTTTCCTGATACTGTTTTTCCAGAGTTCCAGAAAATTCTCCGCGTTCGTCATGGTAAGCGAGCGACTGGACCCCAGGTGAGGTGGAGAAACGCGTTTAGAGAAACCTACTTAGAATAGACATGTTATTTCTTGTTGGAGGAGGTGTGGGGAAGTTTCTAATCTACAGTTTGTTTCAGCTGTGTTTTTGCATTACAGATTAAGACATCTGAGAACTCTGGACCGCTTTTTTTTTTCTTCTTGCTTGAACTTTACAAGGCAGCTGTTTCTTTCATCAAAATTTATCGCGTTTTGTCGGTATTTGTAAAGCTGCAAAATGGATGCAAAGCACCGTTGCATCTTGCCAAAGCTTAATTACCTCCTGCACGTGCACAACTACAGTAATTAAACTCTGTACCGACTAAGCAGGTGTGTCTTCTTGCCTGAGTGGAATAGGCATGAAGATGGCCATTTTTAGGGAGATTGGGTGGGGTGGTGGGGGGCCGCCACGTCTTGTGCTCAGACGAGGCCACCAGTCGGGAGTTTGATTGTGATCTGGACACAGGCCACCAGGTGGTTTGCCTGCAGGTGGCACGAGCAGCAGACATCCACATCTGACGTCACACCTTCGGGCATTCTGACCATTTCCAAGAACAAAACCGTCAAGAAGAGGCTCACTGAAAAATCGCTGACATGTCCGTGACACAGAGGTGTTATTGGAATCACGGTCAGGCTCAGTTTTTCCATCTAAAGACAATATCTTTTAGCCCTTTATGGAAAGGACATAAGAATCCTGCGCTTAGATATGAGGAGGATACCGACCTGGTCATGACCAAGACCCTCAGCCTGACTCCTGGAAGCGCAGCCCGAGCCGTGAACCAGGTCGGAACTTGAGTCTCCTACTGAGGTAGAATAAAAAAGAAAGATCAGCACAGACCTGCCAATCTGAAGTAATTCTAGACTGGAGGCAGATAAACCAGACACTCCCGCATCCTTACAAAGCCCAGATAAACCAAACGATTGGACAAAGTGCAGGACTACAAAAACCACATCCATAAGGAGGCGAACCAGAGAAATCAGACGACAGAAGTAAGTATAGAGTTAAAAAAAAAACAACAGCAGCAAAGCCGATAACACCATGGAAAGTAGTGGTACAGTAGGATTTACTTCATCCATATGTAGGGAAAGCGTGGCCATTTCATTTCATCTATTTATTAGCATAGAGAAAAGATAATTATAGCAAAAAACGTTGGCGTAATATTTCGACAGATGGGAAAATGTCAGGAGGAAAGTTCTAGCATTATTGGCCTCATGATCCTACATATATGAAAACCTCTGACAGTATTAAACACATCGAAAGCTCGGATATATTTAATAGAGACGTATATACTACTCTCTGCAAGATATTCAAACCAAGGAAGCCCGGGACATGATACGAAACAAAGGAAAGTCTGTGACATGAGTTCGAACACGTAGGAGACAGTTCTTACATGATGCTAACATATGTAAATCCCTGAAAAGATATTTAACGAAGATAAAGCGCCGACACGATATTTAGCATAAGCCCTTGGTGGAGGGAGGGTGAAAGGTCAGATGTGACACTGAATGCAGGCGTTGTTTTGGAGAACTGTGACAGGACACTTAGCATAGGGAGGGCACTGTGGAGAAAAACTGTGGAGTTCTTAGCACATGAAACACTCGGAACAAGAAGCAGGC
Organism: Pomacea canaliculata; assembly: GCF_003073045.1. Lineage (NCBI taxonomy): Eukaryota > Metazoa > Mollusca > Gastropoda > Architaenioglossa > Ampullariidae > Pomacea > Pomacea canaliculata. The sequence goes on along the minus strand of NC_037594.1, from coordinate 13,755,377 downwards.
TACGATCTTCTGGCGGCTAGTCTGGAAGATTGCTGACCACTTCCTGTCCGACGAATGAACTGTGGTGAGAAGATGACAGGCCACCAGGTGAGATCGACGCAAGGTGACCAAAACGAGGCCCAGGTGAGGAGGAACCGGGAAAGCCGTTAAGTGCATGTACACCCGCTGTCCCCGGGGATCACAGAGCAGAGCTGAACTTAATATCAGCCTTTGGAAGCAATAAAATAAAGACCTCTACTTGAGAATGAACTCTAATCTCTTAATTTCATTAAAACCTCGGTAGTTTAAGTTGACACAGGCGAACCTTTGATCAATGGACAATATCTATTTCCTTCAAACCTACGCATGCGATCAGCTTCAGAAAAAAAAAATCTCTAGTCATTTTAGTTGACAGCCTTTAAACAGAGATTTTCCCCAACACATTAAACACAAAATACAAATAACAATTAATATTATGGAGAGTTATCTGCCTCGGCGAGTAATTTGTCGCGTTTACTGCTTTCTCCTTAAGTCTGGAGCTCAAAAGTGATTTAAGCAGGGACAGCAGCAGAGCATGAGCCGTTACTCAGACCGGATTTCTCATCTTTTTGTGCTGTTTCCAGCAGTTGAAAAGTCTTAACACATCAGGCAGGTAAAAGCGATTATTTGGTAGCTTGTCTAAGCCAACAGCCGCTTTCCTAGGTGTTATCGTCGCTGGTACCTCTTTGACAACGCGTCGTAAAACTGTGAGCGGTAGTCAGGCACAGCGGATTGCAATTTGATAGGGCCTCTTTAATTTTCTTAAATGAGCATAAAGGTCTCTGGAAAACTGTGTAAAAGTATTACACGCCCGTTCGGAAAAAAGTTAGTTTGGAAAATTGCAAGTAGCAGGGACAGGCAGCGGTGAAAAGGCGCAACCGGTGTCAAATTTTGTAATCAGCAAGCAGGTTCCAGCTTGGAATGAAAGACCCTGCCCTTCAGTTTTGCATAACGATTTTGCAGTCTCAGTTTTTAACTGCGCAATGAAACCTTTTCACAAAGGTAATTAAAGTGCGAACAAGTGTGTGTTGTTGCTTCTGCCGGTGAGCTGTACTTTATTTATTTATTTATTTTTCTGTTGTTTTGTTTTGTTTTGTGTCTGTCGCGCGATTCAAACTTATCAGCGTTGCATATCACGAGTATTAATCCTCCGAGCGAGCTGCTTTCCCTCTTGCACTGTGTAGCAGGGGGACGTCAGCAAACTAGAAAGTTTTGTTTGTGTTGATCTTTTGTCTTCGTCGATATTTCCTCTCAAAATGGCGTGGAGAGAGACCGTTTACCCTCATCACAAAAGCGCTCCCATCGGGGTTCTTTTTAATATTAAAATACAACATGTTACACGACATGTATTTTTGCGCACGCGATCCCCCTAGAACCTTCTCTAAAATGAAATGATCCCCTGGAAAAATTAAAATTCTGAATATGAATGAGCTTTCTTTTGTCTAAAAAATTGAGGTTTTTTTTCCCCTTGTCGACTTTCTTTTAAAATTTCGTTTTGAAGGGAGGTTTAAATGAAACGGCGGCAGTTAAGACGACCATTATTCATGCTTTTATGGTTTTGAAAATAGATGCATGAAGGCATAATATGGCAGCTTGTTTGTGACACCTGTGGGTCAGAGGACACTCCAGCCTCCAGCCGCTGAGGACAGAAGGTCACTGTAGTGAGGAGCAGCTGTCCTCCAGCATCAGTAGGTGCCAGTCGCTGATTGACTTCCCAGCTCCCCTCGTACTCATATTCTAGGATGCCATGAAGCGAATCATTTGTTCATAGCGAGGCTAATATTCAAAGGAGGGATATTTTGTAACTGCCTTTCTTTTTTTTTCTTTCCTTTCTTTATTTGTTTCCTCCATTCTCTTTGTCTTTCACAAGAAGCATCTGCTTGTATGTCTGTCTGTCCGTCTCATGGACCCTAAGTTTTCTTTCTGTACATGAGTATATTAAGGAAGAAATAAAGTAACAGGTTTGATAAACAAAACCTAACTGTACTTTGAGTGCCTGTGTGCTTACTATACGTAAAACAAGTGAAGAATTAATGATATATTTCTATGTAATGACTTCTAATTTCTCCCGTCGTTGACTCGTTGCATAGCTTTATTTAATCTCAAGCTGTACAGGTAAACAATTAGTGGTGAAAATAAAGTAACACCTTGCGACTGTTAACTTCAAAGGAGCAATGCAAGTCAAAATACACAAATACAAGTCTAGAGAAATAATGAAAGCTTGTGGGGGTAGGAGGGGACTCCTCGAAGTACTCGCATGACAACAGGCATTCTAATAAAGGACAAAATGTCCACTCGACCAACATTTCAATCATACATGTCTTTGTCGGCTGTTTGCAGGTAAAAAAAAAAAAAAAATGCCTGCTATAGTCACTCCTGAGGCCAATGGCGCGCAAGGTTGCATGAATCAGCAAGGGAAATAATGTGAAAAAATCTTATGAAGTCACCTGATAAAAAGTTGTAAGGACCTTGATCCTTACACATAAAGATAATTCAGGAAAAACAAGAAGGATTAATATAGTAATTCTATAATGCTAATAATTATAGTAGCTCTAATATGAACAGTGTTATCTCCCCTTTGCTTTTTTTTCAGACTTGACTATATGACATAACCATAAAAGATGTAGCACAAACTCAAATGTTGTTGTCAGACAAACTAAAAGAGTAGGTGAAAACATGTCAAACAAGTTTAAATAAAAATACATTTCTAGTCTGTTGATTTCCTCAATGTTAATATTTTCTACTTGTGTTTGCTTTGCCCGCTGACGAATTCTCTGAGTTTGGCAACATCTGAAAGTATTTACTGAAGTTATCGCTGCATTTATAATTTCTTTCTTGTCTGTTAAAGCGCTACTGCGACTTGTATAACTGGCGTCAGATTGTTGTTCGCCACCCCTTCCCCTCACCCATTCGAAGAATTAGAGGCCCCATCAGGGTGGAGAAACATGTTGCTGGCTTTTGACCCGGATCAGCTGTCGCCGATATTTTACCCCTTCACCTGACCTAGCCATGGTAACAGCTTTCCAAATGCCGAGCATCTCCAACTGTAGATAAAACAAGCATCCATAGGCACAAAGACCCATAATTTGCGATTTTCTTCAGCTTGAACCAGCGCAGGTCGCGGGCGTCGATGGTGGTTACATCAGGACAATCGTGTGCGGAGATCGTTGCATGTGCAAACTAGTCTCGACTGAAACGCTTGAGACTATGTTTCGAACAAAAAAACAACAAAGAGGGGAGATAAGTTGAAGAAAAATATATTATTGTCTGAAAATGGAAATTTCTCAGACCCAGAGACGAGCTCGGGAGGCCAAGAGATTTCTGAAAGTCGCGTGATGAAGTGGACGAAGTCGTGGAAGGAATTGCAGGAGAGCTGCAATCCGGGGAGAAATTCCAATAAAGTGGACACACGCCGGCAGTTCCCAGACAGTCAGAAAGCAAAGGGCTTTATGAAGAAGGGAGTTCTCAGCGCTGAAGCTCGGGCGAGAATTAATTTTCCATCAGAAAACCTTCAGCATCGATTCTCGGGAGCAACACGAGGGAAAGAATCGGTCAACGCCTCACCCCGCGCTGCCAAAACGTCCTTAATTTGAAGAAACAGTGCCAGAGGAAATGAGAAAATCTGCATCTGTAACGCACCGAGTGCTGCAGAGGGCTCGACATTCGGTGACGGGCCTGTCTTGTCTTTAGTCGAGCAAAGGTTCGTCTTTCGCACTCTTTTCCCACGGACTTGGCTGAATGAGAGACGACCTTCTGAGCGGCTGTGCTTCTTTGCTGTCAGACTGCCCTTTCAATGTAAGGATAGCTTCGTATTGTTTTATCCGATTAACCACTGGGATGGTTGGCACTGTGACTAGATTGAAAATGGAAATAGAGCGGTATTGTTGATGTCTAGTTTTGTATTCGACTGCTGGATTGCAAGGCTTGTATTCGAAGGAGCAGTGTTTCTTCTTTTCTTCTCGAATCGTTAGCACGTTTTATTGGAATGAGAGGAAAGACTAGTCAAAATTCAGGAAAGTGAAAATTTTAAAAAGATAGGATTTTTATGACCTCGTAGTAAGTCATAGTTACTGATCCATCTTATTATTAATCGTGAGGTTTGACAAAGACAATGAAGGCGGAATAGTACCTTGACGCGTGTGTTCCTCTCCCCCTATACGACTGTTTCGTGCTATGGACTCATATAATACTCAGCCACCCACTAGTTGTTTTAAATCTCTGCTCATGCCTTCGCTTTCCGAGTTGTCGGCTTCTTCCGAGTCGTCGGACTACCCCTACTTCTACCCAAATGTGTACCCCAGTGTTGGAACCTACCCCTCCGCGGCAGTTCCTGCTATGGCGGATGTGGCAGGTGGGCCCCTCGTCAGGGGGTGCTCGAGTGTATGGCGAAAGAGGGGCTCTGTACGCCCCTCTCCAGCCTTCGTGTGTGTGGCTGGATGCACCTAACGCCTATCACCAGCAGCAGTACCATCCACAGCTACCCGGTCAGCTCCAACAGCAGCAACATCCACATCATGGACACTACGAAGGCTTGGGAGGTCCCGTCTTCGCCAGCGGCGGTCGCAGCTGCGATGATGTAGACCATGTGGACCGCCCTTATGTCGTGGAATCCTTGGACAGGTCCTCCCGGTTGGAGTCAAAGTCGAGGAAGCGTCGAGCCCCGACGGTGGCCCAGCGCCGAGCGGCCAACATCCGTGAACGCCGCCGCATGTTCAGCCTCAACGAAGCCTTCGACCTGCTACGTCGTCGGATTCCGACCTTCGCCTACGAGAAACGTCTTTCTCGCATCGAGACTCTTCGTCTGGCCATCTCCTACATCGGCTTCATGTCGGACATCGTGAACGGAGTGGATCCTTCCAAGGTCCGCTTCAGCGCCTGCCGCCCGGCCTCCAACCGAACAGGAAGTGTCAATCCGGCGTCCTTCGAGTTCCTTGCACGGTCCTCGACAGCTCGGGCGAGTTCGAGCAGATGGGCCCCAGCTCGACGACGACGTTCACGTTGTGGGCCTCTTCCGCGAGCCTGATGACGTCCTCGACCGCGAGCACAGGGGCGACGCAGATGAAGAGTTGCTGAAAGAAAATGAGGAAGAGGAGGACGACGAAGACAATAAAAATAGAGCTGAGGACAGTAGTGAGGAAGAGGAGGATGAGGAGGACTCGATGGCTGGGGCCGCGGACGCAAGATGCACGGAAAGTTCTGAGATCTAGTAACAGTGCTTGGTGGGACGGGACTAGTGTGCTGTCAATACATTTTATTGTTCGATTGCTGTGCGTACTATATGCAGCACGAAACAGCCAATAATGAGAACCCTAGACCCTCGGCTGGTCAGTATTGTCAGGTATTGAACAGAAGGAATAATCGTGACAGAATTTATGGCGATGATTTGCGAGATTCTTTTTTCTGGTTATCATCGCCAGAAAGGTTGTCTTGCACTTTCTCGGTTTGCGGAACATGGAATTATCTTCACTTCATCGCCGATTCCAACCATCGACTCCGACAGAGATTTGATGCTTCTCGTCTGTAGAGGACAGGTCTATGGATGTGGACGTTAAGTTGCAGTTCCACTTTCTCTCCTAAAGGAACTGATGAGCTGGCTACACTTTCTTCGTGTAACACTCGTATCATACTCTTTGTATCACCACAATTAGTAAGTGTATTTCGTGGGGTATTGAGGTAAGGGTGTCGTCACACACAAAGGAGACAATTCGTCGGTTTACCTGGTTTTTTATTTTGTGGTTTGATGCGGTTTTTTTTCTCTCTTGGATACCTACAAAGATTCGTGGCAAAGGGGTAAATATTCTCCATATCTATTCCTTCTTTTTCTCTTTGCTTTATCTTTGGATAAAAAAAATCATAATTTTTTTTTCTTTTGCTAACGAGAAATTCGCTCAAAGTTGTGTTTACATAAAAGCGCGTAATCACTCGTTACCAGAGAGGATAATTTTGTTTATGTGTGTACAGTTGTTAATGATTAGGGAATTTCATTTAAAAATAATTATGATTTTTTTTTGAAAGCTCAGAACCTTCTGATGCACACGGCATGTCATAAAAAAGCTATTTTGTGAAAAAAAAAGTGTATGGCGATTAAATCCAGGAGAGGGCTTTAGTGTACAGAATTATTGTATTTACACCTTGTACTAATGCTTTGTATAACTGTCCTCCATTACCGTGGAGAGTGTAATACCTCATCCTGACACTGTGATACGTGTAGTCAAAAGCGATAAACACAAGCACAGTTCAGTCAAATCAAATTTGTGGGGATCAGTCAAGAAAGCCCCCAGCAATCTAAACAGTGATGGCATTTGTTTGCTCTGTTGTAAATATGCTTCACCGGATCCGAAACAAAATTTAAGCGAGTGTCAAGTGAATGATTCTTCGTCTTTTGCTCCATCACTTCCACGTCATCACTTACATGTGCATGAGTGCGTGCGTGCGCTTGAAGACACATTTTCAAATGTGCTGCTGACATTGTACTAGCGATATTAGTAACAATGTTTGCTATAAATGTTATTCAACATCTTCTCGGTCTTGTTGTTTTTTGGTTTTTTTTTTTTTGTTTTGTGTGTTTTTTGTTTTTTTTTTTTTGTTTTTTAATTTTTTTGTTTGGTTGGTTTTTGTTTTGTTTTTTGTTTGGCTTTTTTTTTTAATTTTTTTTTTGGTAGGCACCCATCCCGAAACTTCCACGGAAGATTGAACTTATGACTGATTAACTCAACAGGAACAAAAGCAAAAAAAAACAACAATAAATTGGACAGATATAGTGGTATAGAACTAATAAGTGTTCTTTTTGTATGAATTCACAATCCGAGAGTAGCATTAAAAAACGAAGCTGAATGTTGCAATGGGACACAGTGAGCTTATTTCTTTTGTTCTACTCGTCATCTTCTTCTCAAAAAATAAAATAAAAATCGCGTACAATGGGCACTGGCTTTTCGTCAGTCAGTTCAGTAATTTTATTTACTCGGCGGCTCACCAAACAACGGTTAGTAACCAGGTCGGGTTAACTTAATCACCTCGTCTCTACACTATCCAAGTTAAGGCAATTTCCCTCATTAGTATTTTGCCGATGTACATCAGTGGGGCTCAGGACAACAGGACATGAGATGGAAGGCGAAGTCCCCTATCTAGTGATGCTTTGATGTATTTATGGCGATGTTGTGCTTACATCAAGTGCTTTTCACGTTTCGTGCTTTACGGACAATGTGATAGGTAATATATTCTTGATTAATCAATCTCCACACACACACAGCCCTATGAGCCTGAGTACACGTGGCATCCCATGACCTCATGTGTGTAGCTTTTATTTCGATGGTGGAAAGCAAACCCAACAGACACTGAGCTTGCTAGATATTAATTCAAACAGAAAACCCTTGTTTCTCTCAGTTTCCCATAATAACATGGAGCGGTGAAATCGTGTTCGGTTCGGTTAATATGATTTCGTTTTTAATGATTGACACTGAGATGTATTGAAAAACACACACACACAAACACGTGCGCATGAGATATGATGCTCTGTTATTCAAGCGCTTAGAGCTCACTGCCAGACGAAGAAACGAACTTTTTCAGACTTTAATTTTTATTTCAACACACGCGCGCACGCACACAAACACACCACGCAGAAAGAGTTCTTCTATGACTAAAACATTTTGTTTGTCCTCTCCTGTCTCGTTCACCTCATGATTTGTGTTCTCTAACTGCAACTGCGACTACACAGCCTCCCTCCAGCCTGTTATTGTGCTTACGTGGACACACCTAGACCGCGGCCTGGCTAGCCTTAATGACCGGCCCAGCTGTGCATGATTAATCCACCAAATTAAACATCTATTCACTCCAGTCTTTCAGGGCGCACACACCGATTATTGATTGTTGGAAACATGTTGAGATGATGTATATAGGCCTGAATCATTCCCTCCTCCTCCTCTCCGACCCCAGCCTTCTCCCCCACCACCGTGTGTCACATCTGGACAGTTAGAAGACAACACTAAACTTGGCGCTTGCCTTCGACATTTGGTTCTGTGTGCTTTTTTTTTTTTTTAATAATCGACATTTTCATCGTGGATGAAGCAGCTTTTTGCGGCAAGCTGTTGTTTGTACCGGTGGTGACCAATCATAATCTTTCTTTCTTTCTAGATTTCGCGAATCTTGTTTTTTCACCTTTGATTTTTCTTCTCATCTTTCCTTTGCCTCTGCTTCTGTCGTGTCTTCCGTACCCCGGTGTCTGACCAAGCGTTTAACTAGACGCATGTTGCACTTGGTTAAACCTTCTTTCCACTTCGGGCTTCCTCTTCTTTGTTTAAGGCAGTGGTTATTTTCCTGTGGGAGGAATGGTTAATTAGTGAATATTTGCATTCATTGAGTTCACGGCGCATGTTGTGAATGCCGCTTGTGCTTCGCACTCGTGAAAATCTGTTGCCCGAGTGCAAATCAACGGATCAGTGTATGATCACAGATACAATTCACCCATGAAGACTAGTAGAACCTAAACTATGAGCGATTTAAGTTCTTGTACGAGATGATTGAAGTAATGTCTGATAATAATTCACTTAATTTATTGAAAATGGACAATGGATTTTTTGTTGTTGTGATGTCAGGTTTTAACAAAAACTGTTAACCTGCCGACACCGAACCATTTTCTTTTGGTGTAGTCATCTTTTGTTTTGGCCTTTTCCTATCTCTTTCTGTCTTTCACACACACACACACACACATTTTCTTAATGTCATGTTTTTAATTATTGGTTGTTTTGTCTCTTTCTCGCTTTTGTTATTTTTGTTCCGTGTCCACAGCCTGCTTGTCTCCTCTCGTCTCGTTCTGTTCTCCACTAACAACCTCACCAGGTCCTTGATAAGATTATGATCTACATTAATCAATTCATGTTTTCTGTCGATCTGAATTGTAACCTCAGTTGCAAGACATAACAAAAAAAATATCACGGAATAAAATGTTTGCTTTTTCGCCCACAGCTTTATTTGTTTGGTTTTTACTTTGTCTGCTCGTAAAATGCATTCTCTTTGTGTGTGACAGAGGGGCTGGGGTTCAGGGCGCTAGTTTATCTGCGTGGGTGCACGTTAACTGTGTGTGGGTGTGCGTGCTTGCATGTGTGCCAGGAGAGAGATTGAGAGGGTCATGTGATGAGAAAGGACTGCAGAATTGAGCAAACAAAAGGACTAGAAAATGTACTCTTGACACTAGCTTAATTGCCTGTTGTTTTTTTTTTTTTTTTTTTTTTTTTTTTTTTTTTTTTTTGTTTGTTTGTTTTCTATGATTACTTGTTTTTTATTATTATTTTAAAAATTCGTTATTAGTATTTCATGTGGATTTTTTCGTTTGATTTTGTTCTACCAAGAAAATATATTTTCATTGAAACAGAATAAAGGTGAAATAATGTGCTGGTCATAAAGCCCAGGACTCTTGCATTTTGGGGGACAATTTTTTTTAAGTGACAGAAATTAGAGAATGTGTAGCTGTCAAAAACGTGTAAATAAATGGTGTGCTATCTTGACAAAGGCAATGTTTTCTCTGAAGTAGGAAGAGGTGACTGCAGAACATCAGACTTCATACAGGACATTAGAGATGCAGCTCTGCCCACCCAGTAGACGATGCAAATCTCTCTCTTTCTTCATCTCTCTTCTCTTGCTCGCTCGCTCACGCGCTCCCGGTCACCTTGTTTCACCTTTTCCGTTCCTCGTCAGACCTGTCTATTTTTCCCTCCGGCCCTTTTTCTCAACCTGTGATTTTGCTAGACAAGGCGTGCTGCGGACAGGCGGCCGCCATTATGACAGCACGTGGCCAGTTGCGCGTGCGCCCTAGCGTGCGGTTGCAGCGCCCCCTGGCTTCCGTTGTTATGTAGATAGGAAGTCGCGGGCCGCATCGCGCATCCAGCCACCAGTCACTTCCTTTCAACTCAACAGTTGTCACGTGACAGCCGTTAGCTTTCAAGCGGCACAACTCGTGTTCCAATAAAGTATTCGTTCGTTTCGCTCTTCGCGAATTTCCTTTTCAAATACGTATGTCGGGTGGTTGTCACCTGGCCCTTGTCGTCAGTTTATTTATTTATTTCTCTCTTTCTCTCACTTTCTCTCACTCTCTCTCTCTTCTTAGTCTATCTCTGTCTCTCTTGATCACTCGGTGGTAATCAGGTCTTAAAGGAAGAATCCTTGAAACTTTGAAAATAAATCAACAAGAATGCGAAAGTTTTGCGAAGTTCCACTTTAACAAGTTACATTACTTAGAAATTGTTCTAAAAATGTTGTGTTAAAATTTTCTAAAAAGTTGTTGTGTCCGGACTAACGAATGTTTTGTAAGCAAGCTTAGACAGCTGAATGCCTGTAGACAAGAGTTACAACTGTTTTAAATGCAAAACTGATTTACTCATGTGAGCACAAGCGAATGATTGAAAATAAATTTTAAAAAGTATACATCTATCTTGCAGTCTATCTTTCTATTTACTTATCATCTACTTGCAAGCCGATCATTATACATTTATCATTTATCTATCTGGCTGAATGGTTATTTGTCTGCCTGTATGTGTGAATGTATTGTTTCCTTTTTCTTTCTTTTGTCTGTCCTATCAAAGTAAGCGGTCGTGTACTCGCCCGTGTGTGTGTGCATGTTCTGTCTTAAAGTACACGAGCATATAACAAAATAATGGCAACTGAATCGAATTAGATTTTGTGTCCATGGGAGACAATTCATCTTTCCTTGCCCTTTTGTCTTTTGTTTTCTCTTTTTCTTCAAGGTGGAGAGGTCAGGGGTTGACGTGCTAACCCTACAGTTCTTCTTCCACCGGCACCTTCCCCTCCTAGCCCCCCAGAAGTCTCCTGTCTGGCGGCTCTTTGTTCCAGCCACTCATTCTCTTTTTAAAAATGGTCAAACTCATTTAAAGTTCTGCATTTAATCTGTCAGCCTCCGCAGAGACGAAGGAAATTTAGTAGTGGTTATGTTTGATTAAAGTATTTTGGTCTCTCTCTGCACTCGAGCATTATTTTCCTGCACATGGGTGGCAGCAAGGTCGTTTGGAAGCGTTAACGAGTGGAAACGGGGTACAGGAGCAAGTCCCACTGCCTGCTGCCAGTGCACCCCGACCTTGCGGAGCGCGACAGTCAAGGCTAGCTGCTGCAAGTGCGCCAGACGATAAGGCTACAGCACCCAGACTCTCCCTCCGTGCCTGCTCCAAGAACACACTACAAAGTTGGAGCTGGGGGAGAGAGATTATTACTTTGTAAAGATTTTAAATATTTCTTTTTTTCCCCCACTCCATTTAACATAATTTTTCTGCTCCACCTGTCCTGCTGCCTCTGTTCGCATCCTTCACCTAGAGGAAATATATCTCCCCCCGTCTCTCTCTATCACAAACACACACATTCACACCCACCCACACACACACACACATACACACGCACACACACATCTTCACACCTTCACACGCACGTCCGCACAAACTTACGTAAGCACACGACTGCACGTGCACGTGCGCGCACTCCTCCACACATTTCCTTTGTCTTTCTGCTGACCCTGTGTTGGGCAAATGCAGGGTGCGTGCATGTTGCGTGTGTTTGTGCACTCTCGTGGGTATGAGAGTAAACAAGAACATGTTGTGCGAGGATTGCGTGTTGGGACAGGGAGGGAGGGGGAGGTTTACGAGGAGAGGCTCGTGCAGGAAGGGAACACAGGGGAAAGAATTGATGATTCTGATTTGAGCAACTGCTCTGCAGTTCTCTCCCTTCTGTCGTACACGTCCATCCCATGTCGCACAGTTTTACATTCATACATTTACATTTTTTATTCTGACCCTATGAACATCTACAGTTTTTGAATTAAATGTTTTTGATGTCAATTAAATACCTGGTGGCAAAATGATTATTTTGAGTCTAGTTAAGCTTTATTCAAAGGACAAGTAAGGTGCCAGTGACAAATTACTTTTAGTCTGTGGAATGTCATTAAGCCATGGCGCCGTCTTTACGATGACTTTACAAAAGTCGATGATTTTCAAAGTTTGTTAACCTGTCAAGTCATGTAAGAACTCGACGGTCTTAGAGTGATGGCTGTGGAGAGCAGTGTATAGACAGAGAGAAAGAGCTGAGGATGGACAACGCCAAAGAAATATCACGACACATCAGTCGAAGGTCGGATTATCAACAACCACACAGATTCCAACGTTCTTCAAAGAAAGTATTTTAGGATCAGAAAATTTTTAAACGTCCCAGTACTATGTGATGAGGTGGAAAAAAAACAATTGTGTTTACCACAAAAATTTACAGACACCCTGTTGCGTACGACTGTTAGTAATCATTCGGGGCTTATTCTTTGGTGTCAGTGCAATATAGTCTCGCAATATGCGTTATCAACAGACATCATCATCATTATCTACTACTTCTACTTATTGATAATGCAGGTGTTATTTAATAAGCCAATACCGTTAGTTTTGTTAGTTTACCTCAATGGTATGTTTTGCAAAGAACAATAAACAATTTTTTTTAAATCACCCAGTTTTGTTCTGAAGCAGACGTATAACTTTATTCCACGTGTTGTCTCAACTTGTAAGCATTCATGTACCGTTGGCGTCCAAACGACACGCACGTGAACGCTTTCATTTACACATTTGACTAAATTATACAGCAAGCACTCGACAAAGAAGTGTAGGTTAACATGCCTTCCCGGTTTCCAAAAGCTAATTTCCAGATTTGCCGACTATTAATTAAAAGGCCTGGCGCCCTGGCCCTTAGAGACTTAAAAGAAAAGACGACCTGTCTAGTTGCAGCCACGTTTTTCTGTGTTTTGTTGCTCGTCGCACCCCTGCAAGAGAAATTATCGCGAACTTGTGAGTTGTCCGCACTGGCCCACCAGGCTATCAGGCTACAGTAGGTGCTTCCCTCCTCTGCCAGGCGGGGAAGGAGAGAGAGAGGGTGAACAAAAGGACCTAACTGTTCCTCCCCAAGTTTGCACTAGACGTATAATTAGTTGTTGAGAGAGAGAGAGGACGGCCACACTGTTGCCTAATACTTGCAACATCTTTTCTCTCTCGTCTGCCTTTTGTAGCAGGGCTAAACAAATTGCTTCTCCACCCCTCCAACGTTCATGGCAACGAAAAAGACAAAAGATAACATGAAATGAAAGGAGAACCTTGCTGGGAATAATGAGGTGATAATTAAACAATCAGTTTGGGAGGCGGGCTGGTTTATAATTTTCTTCGATGTTTTCTTTTCTGTTCACCTCGGTGCAGCAAATTTTCATGTTCTGTTGACACATTAACAGGTTGGACGCTTTCAAGGCTATCTTTTTTTATTCTGATGAATAAGCCACTTCTGCTCATGAGTTACAAGTTGACAAACATACCAACAGACAAACGATCCTCACTATGCATACGAAGGTCAGGAGACTAAACAATATTTACTTTTTAAGCACTTTGGAAGACCTTCTTCTGTCTCTCCTTATTTATTATACTTCTCTGTCGGTCTGCCTAATTGCTATCTACTTATCTATCCATACCTGTCTAGCTATCTACTTGTCTATCCCTATCTGTTTGTCTATTCACGTGTGTCTATCTCTCGCTGCCACTGCCAGTCGTTGTCGTCGTTCCGTTATCGCTGTGTAAAAGCTGTTTGCTCTCTCTCTGCCTGGTGGCCGGCCGGCCGCGCGGCTGGCCTTATCTCGACCTCATCGTTTGCACGTGGGTCAGCGACAATTCCCGCGGCGGCAGGCCCATCCCCTGCCCGTTGAAAGTGTCGCGTGCGTTGGCTACAGCAAGATCAAAGTGCCGCCAAACACCTGGAGACCGAGACACACGGGCAGACAAGAGGTCCCTGCTACACCGTCATCGCCAGTATTATCGTCACAACCGGCAGTTGATTATCAACTGAAGATAAGGTTTTTGTGGATCCAGTTCTGTTCTTCCTCACCTTTCGGTTTCCCTCCTCTACTTTCTTCTTCCTGTTTGTTGTCATGGATTCTATCATCGTTGTCATTATCGTCTGCCTTCGTCGTGGTTTTCTTGTTGGCATCGCTGACCTGCAACAATAGATCCAACAGTAATTTTTGTATGGAAACACCTGTAGCGCTTGTAATGGCTTGTGTCCTGTACTTTTCACGAGCTTATGACACCGTCACGTGACTTTGCATAATCTTGATTTTTCATTTTCTTTATTTTTTCAGAGAGTTTGTAGAATAGTCCATTCTGAGCATTAATTGGGATTTAGAATAAAGAAAATAATCGGGTTTGTGAGAAATTAAAACCTACGTTGATTCTCCAACAATGGGAGGAGAATTTCTTGCAGGGATAAAGAATCTCGTTCTCTTTCTTTCCTTCATCGATTATTTCTCTTTTTTTTTCTTTACTCCTTTTTTTCTTTCTTCTTCATTCCTTCCTCTCTCTCTCTCCCTTTCTTTTGTCAGACCGTACGCGAGTCTGCTAGCTCCCTTCTGCGATTATTGAAAATTAAATGGCAGGTACTCGTGTGCCTGCAATCCACCCGCGCCCTGGTCTTGCTCGTCAGCTCCGGCACCCGTCATCCCCTCCTGCAGGCCCTTGCACAGCCACCAGTCCCCGTCCCCTCCCTACCACCTCAGGATCCAACCTCCACTCCTAACATCCTCCCTCTCCTCCTCCTCCTCCTCCTCCAGCTCGCCTTGCACTGTGCGCATGCGTGGGCTTCTAATCTGGCAGCACTCATGCGCAGCACGTGCAGGGCGGGACCGGGTGGGGGAAGCGGGTGTCACAATATTTGTGACTGCCGTGAAGCAGCAATCAGCCATCAATTTAACTTCGCTAGTGAGGCTGGGTCAGTGGTGGTAGGGGCCTTCCTTCCTCTCTCTCTCTGCATCTGTAATATGTGATGGAAGGGACCAAGGGGATAAGCCGGCTTGACATCAGCCATCGCCAGTGCTGTGTCCTGGGGACAATGCTTTATTTCCATAAGTATCCTAATCTGCTCTTTGTTGTCAGATTACCCACGCAGGCCCTTCTTTCTGGGGCGGTGTGTCCTCCTGGCCAAGTCTTTGGTGAGTGCGAGTGTGGATGCACGTGTGTGTGAGTGTGTGGATGCACGTGTGTGTGTGATGCATGTGTGTGTGTGTGTGTGTGCTTGTGTTTGTCAGTGCGTGTGGCATTGAGACTGGGCGTTTGCGAGTTCGCGAGTTGTACTTATTAAAGATTAACCGGAGCGCTCAGCGAAAATTGCTGGAAATAGAACTTAAAGTATCACAAAACATTTTCCATCAGTATTCTATAATGAAGAAGCTCGGCATATATTATATTCATGTTTATCTCTTAAACACACCTGAATTTGTCAAGAAAATAGGAAGTGATGAAATGGCAGCATTTGTATCGTATCATCTGCATGAGCTGAATTAGAAAAGGAAAGATACAAAAAAAAAAAAAGCAAAAATCAGACCAGGACACAATGTTGTTGTTCTCCTCGACACGCAGGTGGCCTTAGTTTGTTACTTTTTGTCATTTCCTAATGATACTGGCTTCAAACGCCAGTGGATTAATAATTAATCTGTTCATATAGATATATGCACTGTAATTTTCAGCACTCAGTCATAACTATAAAATAAAATGGAAGTTAACCATCTATCAAAAACAAATTACAGCAGTTTATCTTACACAAACGCACATTTGAAATGTTTATATTTTATTAATAATAATACACAGGCATGCAAGCAACAAATCCCAAAGTCGGAACCACCAGGGTAGGATTTGCATCATTCATAAAATGCCATAAATATCCCAGGGTGGGCACTTTTGTGTCAGTGAAAATAGACCAGTTGAGGCTTGAAGAACTTCGAGACAGACTCTGGTATTAACTCCGGCAGCAATGTCTTCGTGGGTTTTTTTTACCAAACAAGAAAATAGAAGTGAGAAAAATACTTGTTTACAAGGTCTTACCAGCAATAGCTTTACCTAGGAATGAACCCGGAGATAACTGTAGTCTATGACCCCTCACGGAAGGTTAGGAAAAATAAAAGCAGTGAAGCAGAGGGGCTGAGCAACTCCTCAAAGACCAAACAGACCTTTTTAATTGCGCGGATTCATTCAAAATTTAAAATTAAATTCGGTTGAAGGATTTGCATTTATTTTCTTCTTCAATGCAGATGTTGCAGGTTGCGTTTATTTATTCATACACTTCTATGAAACAAACCCTCCGATGAACCTTGGGGCGGAGCCAGCAAAGACAGCCTACAACATATGAAAGGGAAGGATTGTGAGCGCTTCCCCTGATTACATGTATTTCTGTCGAATAATACTTGCTTTAAACACTCATACAACCAGTGAGCATTGAGCCGAGAGGCATCCCGGGAAATCAAACCTTCCAAGCAGGCAGCCAGTTGGTCGAATGGAAGAACGCAGGTGGTGAAAACTACTCAGCCACGAAACTGTTGCATCCTTCTGACCGCCATCACGGACTGGACGCTGGGAGAGAAAATCTTTCTATATTATTAAACTCGCATCCATGCTGGCAATTTTATTATTATTATTTTTATTTGTATTTTTTTTTCAGTAAAATTACTCCTTCCATCGAATCCCCTTCTACTTACCCTTCTCCCTTTCGATCCTTAGGCATTTCATTTTCCGATGGTTATTTTATTTTCTGAGATGCGTGCCGCGCACATACGCACGCAAACAAACAAATAATACAATCACACATAACGGAATGATATACATTTTTCTTACTTCTTTTCTCTCTCTCTCTCACTTACACACACGTGCGCCTCCCCGTCACCTGTTGCACGGTACCAGCGCGGAGCGATACGCCAGCACGCAGCGGTGAGGCGGCCTACAGCGGACGTCGCCCGACTCATCATGCAGCACGTGCGCTGCCGCAAGCAGCGGTGGAGAGGCTGCAGTCTGCGTGCGGCGGTGCCTGCAGCCACACTGCGCGCCCATTGCTGCACTCACTTATGGAAGCTGTCGTCGCCACGTGTGGACATAAATCATCGGAACTAATCGTCTCTTGTGTCGCTGACGTCGGCACAAAGACAACTAAATAAGCAAACGCTCGCCTTGTTTTTGTTTAATTATTTTTTCTCTCCTTCTTCTTTCCCAACACCATCCGTCTCTTACCTCACCTGCTACACGCACACACATGCGCGCGCACGCACACACATTCTGGTATTCTCTGAACAAAATTGTTAAAATACGTGCAAACTACGTGCAGAGGAAGACATTGTTTGCCTTTTTTTTTCCTTCTCTCCCCTAACCCCCCCTTGCCTTAAACACAACTTTAAAAAATGGCGGAGAGCGAGAGAGGAGGAGGGGGGGAGTGTTACGGAAGTCACGTGACCTCCTCAGTGCCAAGCCTTCTTCAGATGTTCTCGTCTTTTTTTTACGTCTGGACCAGCCGCCGCACGCCCGATTGAAGCTGGTGGTTGTCTCGCATGTTAACATCTCTCATGCAAATGGCGACGGCGACTGCGCATAGCAGGTCACGTGCTCTGCATCAGCCGGGCACTTTAGGTAGCCCGAGTGGCGCAGCGGGTGGAGAGGAGCGTGTGACGTCGAAGAATTTTTTTTTTTTTTTGTGGTGTGTGTGTGGTGGTGGTGGTGGTGGTGGTGGTGGTGGGGTGGGGTGGTGGCTTTCTTAAGTCTGCGATCGGTCTTTTGCAGCGCTCGAGTGGTTTCCCGTCTGCAGTGCAGACCGTGTGCGGTTAGAGCCGTTCAAATTACCTTCAACCACTCATTGTGGCGCAGTGAGCGTCTGTGCACATTATGTGAGGTCCGCAAAAGACAGAGGTTACACGCAAGAGCTGGAAACATTGTTCCTCGCCTCTTCCCAACCTCTTCCCTCGCCCTCACCCTTTCCCTCTCCCCCACAAAAAAAAAGTTACAGACTTTACACTTAACAAAAGACACGATTGACATCTCCTAGGCTTAACTAATAGGCATCCCGCAGGCAACCCAATGAGCCGGCAAAATCAAAGACTTCTGTCTATTAGACCTTTTGTACGACTGGACTTCTGGTGTGGACAGGAACATTTCACGTTGGGTCACAGTTTTTCAAATGATTTGCGCAACGTGTAGCAGCTTCTTAGTATGTGTTCATCTAAAGTGGCTTATATAGATAACAATTTTATGTTGAGTCAGTGTATGTCTGTCTATGTGTGTCTTCTTTATGATTATTGATATATAAAATCAAACGATACAATCACATAATTTTTTTTCTTTTTTCTTTCTTTTTTTTTTTTTTTTTTTTGTCAGAAGAGAAATGTGTTGCCGTTGTCATAGGGTAGAAAAAAAACATAAAGCACATCGACACAACAATGAGAGATGAACCTACTTTAAAATCCGCGCACACACACCTACTGTATTGTGTTCAGTATTCGCTGATCTCAGCAGAAGCGCTCACGTGCTGGCCACGTAAGCACGTGTACACGAACACTTGGATACGCCGACAATCAGCAGTTATTAACTCCCACCCAGGACGAACGATTCCACCCGTTGCCCACCCGACCTCCGTGAAGCTGCGTGGTTAGGGCGCTGGTGTAGAGACGACGGCACGGTGACGTAAGTCTGACAACCGCCGCCGGCCATTGCTGGATGGTGCAGATGACCCCGCCGTGGGGCATCCTCCTCCTCCTCCTCCTCCGCTGCTTCATCGCGTGCGCGCCTCGATGACCGATACGTCTTGCAGCAAGCAACCGCACGACACGTGTACATTTACACCACAGCGCACGCGCCGTAGGTCGAGTTCGATGGCAAACGTTGAGTTGGAAAACTGAGTTGAAAAAAAAAATAGATCGGGGTGAGGATGGGGTGTCGAGTGGTTGGCATTTACACGCCGTCTAACGGACCAAAACCTCAACAAGATATGCACCACTGATTGCTTGATTGGGCTTCCAAAAACTTGACACAGACTAAGAAAAAAAAAAACCAGAAACTAAACTGTCTTAAAGAAAGAAAGTTTTTAAAAATAAAAATGGCCACGCTCAACGGTACGGCACGTGATGCAAACAGACTAGGTTTTGTCCTACCCCCTCACCCCCCCGACTTACGCACCTCCTTCCCCCTCCCCTTGCCCCTCCCTCTCCCCCCGGCGGCCGCAGCAAGCTCTGCGCGCGCACATCTGATTAACTGCGTGCGCATCCGACCAGCGCTGCGGCATGCGTGTGCGGTGGAGGGTGTCCTTTGTAGCGGGGCGCGCGCCTTACGAGTTCGCTTTACATGTCAGCAACAATGACAGCCCCAGCTCGGGTTTCCCCTCTATCGCCACATCGCGCACCCTGGGCCGCACGCGGGTAGCCAGCGGAGAGTGGTCGCCGCGACTCCGCCGTTTGTCGGAGGAAAGGAGGATGGGAGGGAAGTGGACGGGGTGGGGGTGGGGGGGTTGGATGGATGGCGGGGAGGAGGGTAGCGGCTTTCAAGGCGGCGACAAAGGAAGGTGTGACTTCTGCAGGGCTCCCCGCCTTCTTGAACTCATTAGACATGGAGTAGTTTATGGTAAGGAAAGCGATCTCTGTCTACTCCCCACCCTCTTTATTCTAGTTCCTCCGTTTCTCCTCCTTGTACCGCGAAAACCCCTACTCCCTGCCTCTGTCTCTCTCACAATCACATTGACCACTTTTAAATCCTCACTGCTGGCCATCAGGACTAAAGCTTGCCCCGCTTACTCCATCATCAGACTTTACCTGCCACACTTCCACTCGACAATGCCCTCTGACTGTTGACCACGATGTACGAAACCTCGTGAATTCTCGTGGTGACGTAAGCTCTCTCCGCCCCCGCCGCCCCCACACACATTACCCAAGATTTATGGCTCTTGTGATTCAGGATAAGGTTCTCTAGGGAAAGAGAATACAAAAAAATCTGGCTGCAATCTGTTAAACCTAAATATCTGCCGAGGGTTTTTTTTTTTTTAATTATTATTATTTCTTTTAATGATAAGGGTAAACCTCGGAGCACTAGACTATTTCCCAGAAAGAAGTCGAAATCGTCATTTAACGTTTGAACACAGAAAAGACTAATTAACATTTGTTCTCAGCTAAGAGTTTGATAACTTGAACCAATCCATGAACTGACCTCATGCTTGAGTTATTGACCTTGACCTATGTATCTCGAGAACAAAAAGGGGAAGGAGGTATTCATTTAAATTTTGGGAAATAGCATTTAGCGCTGAACTTTATCTCTTCATTAGATAACATTATCACCCCACTAGAGCTTTCATCATCAGGCAGACCACTGATTTCACTCTCTCCATTCTTCCCTTTCTCCCTCACTTCTTCCATCTCCCATACTCACTACCTAATCTACAAACCCTTCAGGACTTTTCGTGAAGCGAGCTGCTTTTTCGATAATAAGGGAAAAGTTGTTTGGTTAACAAGAAGCAAGGGATGGTTGCAAAGTACGGTAGCTTGCGAACATCTGTCTGATGCCAGCTCTCCTTCCTCTGGGGACTGAGATATAACTAGGCGCTGAGAAATGCTGATCTGCGAACTGCATTTTTAATTTTAATATAAAGGGGATATATATATATTATAAATGCAACTAATATAATTGACGTCGACAGAAAAAGACACATTCATTGAAAATATATGACATGTTTAACAGACAAAGTGCAGTAACTAATACAGGTTTCGGAAGCTTTACAAAGCTTGAAATGAAGGATTGGTGGGTAGGGGCATGGGACTGTCGACTTCATGGTTTGTTTACTGGTCTGTTTGTTTCTTTGAGAAACCTCAAGTTAAAAGCTGCATGACCCCACGGCGTGAAGTGTCTTTATTCCTACGAGAACGAAGCAAAGTTTTGATTCACCTGAACTTCGAAAACCACACAAAAATAGAGGAAGGAAATGTTGCATGGTCTTCAATGGTCTTCACAGAAATGCCAAAAAAAAACAAAAAAAACAAAAAACCACACACAAAAAAAAAAACTCATGCCCCTTCTTCCTCCCTTTGAACCCTCCACTCCTAATATTTTGAACTCACAATTTCGTTTGCTTTGTTGTGGAGACGTTTGTTGAATTTTTAAAAATATACTACATAATGGAACTCATTAACAGCCACAAAAGAGCACACACACACACTCACACGTGTCTTTCTGCGTTAAAATGTAGTTAGCATGTGAGAATCTCAGCATGAAAAATGGGGAAAAAACTACAAAGTACCGCCAACCAAGATTGTAAAAAATTTAATAGATGAAAGCGTCTTTCGTTCAAATATTCGCAAAATAGAATTCGTTTCACAAATCACGTTGTGTGCTTACAAACTTTCCAGCCAATTCTTAATAAAACCAAAAAAAATAATATTTTTCTGTGTCCATTAAATTTTTTTTTAGAAATAACATTAGCACCTAACTGGCTTATATCGTTTCTTAGTGACTTTGTGGTCGCTCATTCACTGGACACACTGTAGTAGACCTTCTTTCAAAAATTTGTCCTACCACCCATCCACTACCCCACTTCTTCCCATTTCCATACTCTTTTTCTTTTTTTTAATTTATTTATTTCTCTTCTTTCTCTCTTTCTTCTCGTCTCTCTTTGCCCTTTTTAAAAATTACACTTTATTCTTTACTCATCACACTGTTACACATTACGCATTAATCTTTTAAATATTGTATCAGGAAAGGGCTTTGCCTAAGTGCAAAGTTTCCTAGATGCTAAAAGTATTTAATCCCTTTCTTGCTAACCTAGCCTAAGGTCCTTGAACTACAGCCTTGGTAGTAACACAAAGCACAGCGACCTTATGTTTTGCGCCAATGTCTGTTTATGGTTCTCCCCTCCCTCCTACCCCTAGACCCTGTAGAAAAAAACTTGGTCATAGGTTTCAGCCTAGATAAAGGAACCCACGGAGCTTGGTCACAATAATCTCTGGCAGTGGATCTCAACAGGACACGGTAAGGCGGATTTTGCTTCTCTTTTTTTCTGTTTAGCTGTTTATAAACGGCTTACATATTGTTATGTGTATGTAGAGGCGACAAGACATAATGGATGTTGCGCAAATATGTAGAAAATTTAATGCAGGGTAAAAGCATTCATGTTGTTATTCCATCATTGGCGAAGTTGACGGTTGCTCAGCCATCGTCTTGAGCGATCTTGAAACGCTCGCTTTGCCTGCTAGGTGAGTCCTGCTATGCGGTCTTCAAACGGCAACCTTCTGTGTTAGGTAACTCTTTCTGCGATTGTCATAATGGTCCGGCGTTTCTAGTCAAATGCGAACCACTGGGCTCAGCGTTTGCAGGTGACAGTTGTGATGTAACTCTTTCTGTCGATCTCGAAGAAAAGTTCCTTAGCGTTCAAGAAGCTGAAGACGTGGTGACTGTTGACCAAGTTCTTCGTTTGCCGAGAACTGCCCGAGAAAGTTTTGCTCATTTACTTAACACAGTTCCGCCGGTCAGGTGAGATGTTTTCTGTCTGTCCAGACACAACAGTCGCACCAGAACCCTGCCCTGGACGACGTCCTTACCACGTGACAGTGATCTGTACGTGCGAACTTTGCGTATTAGATAACTCTCAGCATTCTATCTTTGCCCTCCAATCCTGGCTATTATATAACTCTCACTCAGTAATGTTTTACGATGGTGAATACCTTTTATAACAACACATTTGTCCCTGTGCTGGCTAAGATTTATCTCCTGAATATCACAAGCAACCAGATATGTATATGTTCGCATTTTGTTTCAACTGTTAGCAATACCTCCTTTAGTTGTTTACATTCAGTATCTGACCCTTTGTCCCTTATTTTTGCCTTTCTGCTCGCCGATGTCACGACCTGAGTTTGTACTCGAGACGGCTTGAAAATTCCCACAATGAGCAGGCGCAGGGGTCAACAGGTCATGTGTATTTGCGTGTGCAAACAACAAATTTCTGCCATGGACTTGCACCTTATACAGACAATGAAGTAATAACAAATGTACATTGGTGCAGTGTGTTACCCACAACACTAGGGTCAGGATCACTAAGTCCCACATAATAGCAAGATGACCTGATGACCCCTGTGCACTGTGAGAATGTTTTCTCGAGGACAAACTCAGATCGTGACATCGTTACTTCATCTCCTGATGACTCGGCAATACACAGAAACTTTATTATGTGGCATATGGCAACATGCTCGCTAGACTAGAAACATCTGTTTAACAACTCTTGACACGGTGACAGTCAGGTCTTTTGTATGCTTTGTATGCTCCCCTCCCACACACACATCCGTATGTTTTGTCTAGCCAGATCTTTCAAATAAAATAAATTAGTTTGAAATTGGCATAAAAATTGAAGGTAGTGATATCTTATCCCTATGACACATTTGCCAGAAATGTTGAAGAAAATCACAAGAAACATATTTGCTGTTGTTGTTGGCAGAGTCATTTTCATGACAAATTCGAGACATAATTTGCAAGACTTCTTAGTTATACAGGAGTGACTGATTGTACAGGAGTAACACTTCTTTAGGTGTGCTGTAACATCACTGAGTCACTTCATATGAAAAGCATGTGAAAGTGAAGAGACTAACCGTCTCCCAAAATTGTCTGTAACCTCGCCAGCAAATCGATGATCTAAGGACTTCTGCACGTGATGTTTGTCTCAGTGTCGATGGAGTCGGAGAAACCAGAAGGCAAACGACTCGGAATGAAGGGTCAAGGACACAGAGACACAGAGTCTGACCCCTCAGACGACCTTCACTTTAAAGTGAACGAGACGCCGCCTCCACTTCTGTGCCTGCTTCTGGCCCTGCAGGTCAGTGAGAACTTAATGTCAGTAGATGGCCAACAAATAAATTTCCATTTATAAGTCGCAGGTCAATTAAACCATCGTTTGAAAGAAAGATTATTAGCTGAGGAGATCGGTCTCAATCTTTCTTTTCATCATAAGACAGAAAAACTCTGGCATTTTTTTTATTGGAGAAAGCCCTAGATCCTTCAAAATTCGCTTTTTTAACCCTTGCAAGTATTATCATTGTCGTCGTCGTCGCCGTCGTCGTCATCATCATCATCACTTGAGTCTTTAAGTAGTATCAATTCCGTTCAACCTGTGTTTCCGAAAGAGACTCTTACCTCTTTGATGATGTGTAAACCCGTTTCAGCAAGTGATCATGACTATACCGGGCTCGCTGTCCATTCCCATGCTTCTGGCGGAGCTGCTGTGTGCAGACGACAAGGCTCTGGTGAGAGCTCACCTGATGGGCATCACCTTCTTTATGTGTGGACTGGCCACCCTCATGCAGACTGTCCTGGGCATCAGGTGAGGGAATGCTCTTTAGATGATACTTTCCCTTTCTTCCTGCTCCTCCTCTCCGTCTAACTGTCGTGCACTCATCGTGCCAGGACTCACCTGTCTGAACCCTGTAACCTCGCTGTTACAGCACGTGTGTACTTCAAAAATACTGAATGATTGCTTTTGTTTGTCGAGTCAGTGTGTGTGCGTGTGTGGTTCTTCTATACAGTGTTAACTCCTGTATCCAGATTACCCATCATTCAAGGCGGCTCCCACACTTTCATTCCGCCAGTGATCGCCATGATGGCTCTTGAGAGATGGCAGTGTCCTACAGGTAATGTTTGTGTGTGCTTGTGTGTGTGCCTGTGTGTACACGTGTATGTGTGTGTGTGTGTGTGTGTGTGTGTGTGTGTGTTGTGTGCACGTGTATGCGTATGTGTGTCTGTTCATAAAGTTTTCAATAGGCTTCGTTCTTTTCTCAAATCTTTATCTTCTGGAAAAGAAGATTCAAGTAATTTGAGACCATCCGTTAGCAAAAGACTAATACATGACTAGGTGTCCCTGGATCTCACTCATCAATCGAACTCTGATTATCTTCAATGAACACTCAAAGGAAAGAAATGGAGAATGGGGGAAAAGAAAGGAAAAAATAAATAAATAATAATTTACAAATTGCAATATAAGTCCCTGTCATATCTCTCCACTTAATCACTGAAATAATATGGTGTTGTTACAGATCCTGCGGAATATTCAGAGCATCTGTGGAAAACCCGCATGAGAGAGGTATGACCGCCAGATGCCAGATAATGGCGGTGTTTACGTTTCTAGAACACTCTAAACAACGTGGGCAGAGATGATAAATAGTTGGGGAGGAGGGGTCCGAATAACACAACGAAGGCTGAATATTTTCAGTGTTTAAATTGCGTTTAAAGGACTAGTGGGATGCCAACTCTCTAGGCCCAGTTCAAGATGCCAGAGGTCAACAGCACAAATGTCAAGACATGTCATCGATACATTTAATCACGTTAATCTCTTTATTACTGTATCAATAGCATCATTACTAAAATTTCACTAATGACACCTCGGAAGGAAACCTTAAAAATTAATTTAAAAGAAGAATTTTATAAATCGTTTTGGTTTGCCTTGGAAGTAAATATCTTTCCATCTTGCATATATAACTTCAGTAAATAGCTTTCTATTAATTGTGATTCAATTCTTCAAAAATATTCCTGGTAGTTGTCATCATTGCTGCTGTCTGTTGATCTATGGTTTATTCTTCATTCGTGTGATTATTACATCTGCTGTGTCTCTGCATCCTGCCGACAGATCCAAGGCAACCTGATGCTGGCCTCGCTGGTTCAGGTCTTGCTGGGGTGCACGGGGCTCATGGGGCTACTGCTGCGCTTCATCGGCCCCCTCACCATCGCCCCTACCATCGCTCTCATCGGCCTCTCCCTCACTAACGTCTTCGTCTTCTTTGCCAAAGTGCAGTGGGGCATCGCCTCCTTGTAAGTCGGACACGCCTGACTGGCCACAAATATGGGGCATTGTTGTTGTTGTTGTTGTTGTTGTTGTTGTTGTTGTTGTTGTTGATGACGATGACGAGGATGATGATGATGATGTGGAACTAGAATGCATAAATCTAGGGTATTTTTAAATAAGAGAATATCAAGTGTTACAAATATAACGACATAATTATTAGCCTAACTGTTAATGTAAGGAGCGGGTACATTCACACCACAGACACCTGAAACATAATCTTTGACTCATTTCTCTATCAGGACCGTGGTTCTGGTGCTGGTCTTCTCCCTACTGCTGGGGCGGTATCATCAACCATGCCTGTCCTGGTCACGTGACCGAGGATTCCACGTCGGTCGGTTCCCAGTCGTGCAGCTTCTCTCGGTTGGTATCTGCTGATGTCTGTTGACAAACGTGCCATAGATGTCCATGTATGTGAACCCCACAATTCTCAAGTAGGGTCATCATTCGTGTTCACCATCATAGCTCAAAATTCGATCATTTTAATTTTGGATTCCTTTTTAGTATCTTGTACTTTGCTACGTATCATTGTATATGTTAAATGAACGTATTAAATAATGATTTCTATTCAATGTGTATGTGGGCGGGGAGAGGGGAGGGGAATGGGTGTTTTACGCCGAGTCAGCAACTAAGACTACATGGCGGCAAGACAGCCAGCCCTGTAAACAAATGCCACATGCAGTCGACTGGAGGTAGCTGTAAGATATACAAGATGAAGCATTGCCCTGTGTAATTATAAACAATTACGGAGGCTGACAAACCCACTGTATTCTAGGCCAGGACCTTGTTGCAAGTTCATTTGCCGACCTCCCGTTGCGCTGCAAGCACTTGTTGCAGGACACAGTGGAAGCAGGGTGCACGTGCAGTTTAACGCCCTGCTGCACCCTGGCCCACCCTGGCCCACTGCCCTTTGTTCGTGGCAGTCCATGGACGGAGCTTGTCTTACCACCGACACGGCACTCAGCTTTGTCGGGTGGCAGCTGGTTGCAGGGTGCGTGATGGGCCTACTATTATGTCCGATGTCGCCAGCCAGACACAGCGATAAACAGATAAACAGCTGCCCAAACATAACCATACATACATATGAATGATAGATACCCCAATAAGATTATAGATGAGGAGCAGAGTTACAAACACAACTACAAACAGATAAAAGAGCTAAATGATTGATTACTAAATTCTTCGATTCATTAGACAGAAATGAAAGATGTCCAAAAATAGAGACATAGATTCTTAAAAACAAAACAGTAAAATGATAAACGACAGGAGCCCTAACACACACGAAATAAATTCTTGTAGAGGTGGTAATGTCATTCTATTCATAAGTATGAGTATGTAGGACATGAATGAAAATAAAGAAAACCTTGTTCTGTCTTTATAATCTTAAAAAAAAAAAGCAAAGGATTTTTCTGGAAGCTGGGAAGTGAAGTGCCAGACCTCGCTTTTCTCGGGTGCAGCTTTTATGTGAAGGTGGTGCCCATCTCTCCCTCTATGGAGTTCAGAACTCACTGCAGACAGCTGGATCCAATCTAAGAAGATAACATAAAGTTCCTGCGTTACACGGTTATCGAAGCAGCGCGCTTCTCATTTTGTTTTAACACAAGCCTGATAACCTAAGGCCAAAGCGATCACAAGTATGCCTCATTCTCATTCTCATTCTCATCGTCCTTTTCATTGGCGACTCACTGTGATCTCTCATCAGCCTCTGCTGGCGATGGTCGTTTCGTGGCTGACGTCACACATACTGACGGTGACGGAGGTTTTCCCGAACAACGTCAACAGCTCCTACTACATGGCGCGCACTGACGTCAGACTGCACGTGCTGCGGGAGGCCCCCTGGATAAGCTTTCCTTACCCGTGTAGGTAACTGACTTCGTGAACAGAGTCACCTAGGATTTAAATAAAAATTAAACAACTTAATTAATGTACGCTTCTCAATGTGTCGTGTCACAGTGCTGTGACAAAGCTCCTGGAAAATATATTTTGAATGTTGGTAACAAATCATCTGTAACAAATTTAAAAAAAAAAACACTAAAATAATGGGGAACAAAAGTGAAACTGAGATGACAGTACATTGTATTACTTCAGTTACCTACCCCTATGACCACAACGATGTGCTAGCTAGTTTTCAGCTTCAAACAGTGAACTAGAAGTAGGCATGAAAATGGATACATTTGTTTACGGGCAAATGCATTATTAGACTCAAAGAACGAATACTACCTCATGGCCTTAATAACATCATCCTTCGTTTTCCAGTGTCTGGCGTCACAATTCACAAAAAATTCTAAGGAAATAGGGGTTTAATACAAAAAAAGGAGAAAATCCAAATGAATTCAGCTTTAAAATAATACAGTGTATGATGGTATCCGTTGTCTTTCCTGTTGACAGTTCAGTTTGGACTCCCCACGGTCAGTGCTGCAGGATTTTGGGGGATGCTGGTGGCCACTATGTCATCAGTGGTGGAATCCATTGGTGACTACTATGCCTCGGCCAGAATTTGCCGGGTCCCGTTCCCCCCGCCCAGTGCCATGAACCGCGCCGTGGCCATGGAGGGTCTGGCCAGCGTCTTCAGCGGCATGTTAGGTGCGGGCCATGCGACAACATCCTACAGCAACAACACAGGAGCCGTTGGCATCACCAAAGTGAGTTGCAGATATCGTCTGAACTTGTACAATTCACTCGCAATTCAGCTTCATCTGGCCTCTGTCCATGTTCTACACCTTCATCTGTAATGTCCAGTTCCCTTCAATCGTCTTCTTTCTTTATGTATTTTACTTTGGAGAGTATTTTTTATCGTTAGTATTTTTTATCTGTATATTTCATTCACTTTCTAACTCAAAGGAGGGTGTTAGGGAGAGAAGCTTGGCTGATATTTGTTTTCAAAAGCACTTCTAAGCCAACAATTACTTATCTTCGTATAATTTTAATTACATAAACTGGATAGCTGACTTTCGGCTCTTTCCGTTAAATTCGAAGTCACAGATGAACCAACCGTTCGGGAGAAGGAAAATGCCCGTTGCTTGACGTTTACGCATGCGCGGCGGCACATATGCCATATGTCGATGGCACTGTATAGTTACATCAGCAAAATGAACTTTACTAACGCGCGGATCTCGCGACTTTCCAAAACAAAACTTCGTGGGCCTCATGGTTACGAGGAAGAATGCCCGACAGATCCCCCCACAACCCTCAGTTGGGTCCAGGTGGTTCCGTAGTCCTTTGCCTCGCTTTCTGCTGTTCTTTTCCAATTCTGCTTGGGTCTCCCACATTTTTTTTTTTTACGTGAGTGGGTTGTTAGCCCAAAGCAAAACCCCCAACCTGGAGGGTCAGGAAAAAACATTTTCGTCTGGCCTCTCCCCTGACAGACCTGTTGGGCTTGGTTAGACCTGCCAGGAGCACAAGGCTCCTGCCGACATCGCTCTGTAGATCGACAAGGCGCTCAAGTCACAACACCACTACAAGGTAAGTGGCGCCAACTGGTGGTAGGTAAATGTGGGAACGTGGATTGAATTTTAAATACAAAATGACGGAGGTTTTATTAGATAGATCATTCCTCGTATATTTTGGTAGCCGCTACACCGGTCCATGAGGCCTCGTTCTGGTTTCTAGATAGTGGTTGCGTGAATAAGGTCCATACACTCCCGTTTCAACAATTACACTTTATCTCAGAATTCAATCGATCTTCAGCAGAGTGCGCATGCATAAACGGATATAACCTTTCAGTCGCCACGTGCACGGGCTATTTGCGTCCTTCTATCAATGCGCATCGGATACATCCGTAATTTTTATTGGTCCCGTTAATGTTTTCGATTGTAAAACAACGGCAGTAGTTTGTCAGGACTGCGGCCTCGCAGAACACAGAACACAGGTCACAGGTCATCCATCGTCTGATAGGATTGTATTTCTGACCTTGTCCTTGTCGTGCAGGTGGCCAGTCTGCGCGTGTTCCAGCTGGCCGGAGTCCTCCTCATCGTGTGCGGCATGTCCGGCAAAGTAGGCGCCGTGCTGACGCTGGTGCCAGACCCGGTGGTTGGAGGCGTTCTTGGCGTTATCCTCGGTCTCGTCGCCTCCGTCGGCTTGTCCATCGCCTTCTACGCCGACATGAAAAGTTTGCGCAATATGACTGTGCTCGGCGTCTCCCTGTTTTTTGGGCTGGCTCTGCCGCAGTGGGTCTCCGACTATCCGGACGCCATAGAAACAGGTTTTATTCATCATCGTCGTCGTCGTCATAGTCGTCACCATTATCATCTGCAGCTGTCTTGTTATTGTTGTTGTTGTTGTTGTTGTTGTTGTTTTCTACAGCCCCTGATTTGCTCATCAGTTTGTAACTATTCATCCTTGCTTTAATGATATACTAGCCTTGTTGAAGAATAGGATAACCGAGAGTTAGAGCATTGGGGTCCAGAAGTGCGGTTCGATACCCGTGTGGGGCAACAAAATTTCCCCTGTCGAGGCAGCTGTCGGGAATGGGTAGCTGACAAAATAGAGTACATAAAGAAGTAGGAATACATTTCCATATTTTCTAACTAGTAATGTGAAGAGAACCTCTAGAATGTGAAGAAAAATATGAAGGCATTATGTGTAATGAGTCAGGACTTCAAGGCATTCGTTTGATTTGCAGGTTCCAGCGACTTGAACCAAATTCTTAAGGTCGTGCTGGGTACGCCCATGTCCATTGGCGGCATCATTGGTTGCATCCTTGACAACATCCTCCCAGGTTAGATGTCCCTAGAAATATTAGATTGATGGCACGGATATCGTTCGGTCATTCTATTTTTAGTGGTGTAAGTAATAAAGATAAGTCCAGTGCAGATTAAGCAGAGAAAGATCGGTTGAAACACGGTTCAGGCTGAAATGTTAACACAGTATTTAACTGATACATAAGTATTTATTTTCGTTGGTGCTCTTTTGTTTGTCAACAGGCACTCTGGAAGAACGTGGACTTGTCAAATGGCTTCAAATGCAATCAGGTCCCAAAGATTCCTGCTCAACCCGGATCTACGACATCCCATACATCACAGGCTTCCTCAGAAAAATAAAAGTCTGCTCCTACCTGCCTGTGTCACCCACCTATTCTGGTTTTGGCTGCACGCGCAGCCGCTTGAGATCACGTGACGAAAACGGCGCTGACTCAAACGCAGTGATCAAGAACGGAAATGCCGCGTCTGCGACGAAGACGTTTGACAACCATGATGTATGACGTCAGATAAAGCAGTTATGCTCTGCACATTGGAACAACCTTTCTTCTGAAGAGCTCATCACGGCATGAGATGCACCCTGAAACAGAAAAACTCCCTAATCCTAACCCTCGTTCAAACTCTAACCCACATTCTAAGCTTGTACTTATAATCTCTAACCATAGAGGTTTGTTAATCGTCATGGTGTCAAGAGTTATCCTAAAGTAATCCTTATTCTA
Source organism: Pomacea canaliculata (assembly GCF_003073045.1). Classification (NCBI taxonomy): domain Eukaryota; kingdom Metazoa; phylum Mollusca; class Gastropoda; order Architaenioglossa; family Ampullariidae; genus Pomacea; species Pomacea canaliculata. Next base: position 13,724,269 of record NC_037594.1, on the reverse strand, counting down.
ACTCAAGCCCTAGATTAACTTTGAACTTTGAACCTTAACTTTGAACCTAATCCTAATTCTAGCCCATTTTCTAGATTATTGTAGGTGTTGTGAGCTGTCCTAAAGTAATTCTAGCCTTTACCGAGCTCCAGCCCTAAATTAAACCCCAACCCTAACCTAACAGAGTCAAACCCCAGTCCCAGGCTATTTTTACAGCTTATTATAAAAGTGTCATGGCGTAGTGATCCCTCCCAAAGTCAAGCTAAGCCAGCGCCCTTATGTTGAAAACAATTTACGACAATTTACATTTGTATGATTTTTTTTTTTTTGATTTTTTTTTTTTTTTTTGTCGTTTCTCTTGTTAATATCGATATACACACTTATATCTTTATATAGAAGTCCTATCTTCACATCGATTTTTGTATGTATAAACTTCTCTCTTACACGCGCTCGTGAACATACACACACAGAGAGAGAGCTTTATCTATGATCCCAGAATCTGGCAAGTGGAAATGTCAACACATGATGTCAAGTATAGTGACTGTGGACGGCCATTTTATCCAGGGGAGGCTACTGTAATCACAGTCTGGGAGGGACGCGGCAGGTACCTCCCTTGGAATTAAACACCTCAGTAATTTTTAAACCCCTTTCAATGACACTACATTTTATTATATTTTTGAGACTGAAAGCATTTTACTGGTTTCTCTATGTAATCACCACGAAATTATTGTTTAAAAAGGCAATAAATTTTTAATGATCTTTCTCGTTGTTTTGCTTGAGTACATCCATATGTTTATATCGACACCAGAAAATTCACTTTTATCGCGTAAGAACCCCTCAAAACTGCCGCATTTTTTGCGGGAGACACTAAAATGAGAAATAAAATAAACAACAAAATAACGAAAAAACTTGAGCAATATTTTCTACATTTTTATCAATCGTGTTTGTACCAACAGTGAGCAATTCCTTAAAAATCGTTTTGTGAATTTGTTGTGTGGGCGAACAGTCAATATAAGTTTGATGACAATCCAGTTTGGTCTTGTGAGCGTTCACTACAGCAGCCAAGCAATGTAGGTAACTGAACCCACAAAAAATGGTGCAATTGGCTCAGTTAAATTTGAAGATATTACAGGACTAATTCCAGCAATTATGATTCCTACTATAAATAAAAGATTGATACATGGGGCAATGAGAATTATTTAGAGTTGAATGTCCTGACAACAAAATAAAAATCGACGTTAGGCTTGCAGGATTGTTTTTGATTAAATAGTTATTAAGGGAGTAGTTGTAGGAAAAGTGAATAGTTACAGATATTTAGGTATTATTAGCGATGATAAACTTACTCTGAAAGTCCATGTACATAATGTAACATTAAGAAGTACTGTCTGAGAAAACTGAATTAGCTTGCACTTAGGGGAGTTTGTAACCGTCATCAGCATCTGCGTTCAAATCGCTGCAGGGTCATGGGGTCAAACTCTATCTCTCCTTCCTCTTTGCGAAGCCTGAATGCAATTGATGACAAAACTCAGTTACTGATTGAAGGATTCATCTCTCTGCCTTACCCTAACTTCTCAGTCTCCTTACAAAATGTCCGGATGGTTCAGATACACATGCTTTCCATTTATTTCTCACGTCCTAGTTTTTCACCGAGGCCACACAACTGCTGAACTACTTTTTTCTCTCATTAATATTGAAAGTGGTACAATGTTACGTAAATAAATTACACAGAAGTCGTTGTGCCTTAGTGTAAACAGATGGATTTTTATCTTGCCCTCTCCTGAACTCTGAGCAGGTTTGTAGCCGTATGTTGTATCCAGTAAACTGTATTCCCCATCCTGAGGTCACATGTCACCCACTCGCTCAGTTGTTGCCAATCACAGCACTTTATAATATTTCCCGTCTTAAAATCCTGGTCTGATTCAGGATAGGTAAGTGCAGTTTCTTGTATCCATTAAATAGATGTAATTTAGGGGCTCATTTAAAACTAACAGTGTAGGCCATAAAACTGGTTAATTACAGTGATCCCTTGTGTGACAATTAGAACTTATTAACATTGAGTAACTTCATCACTAAGTAACTGAACATAGAGGTTCATCATGTAGTACAGGAATTTTTAAAATTAGAGAAAGAAACAGGGGCTCATCATGCAATGAATTCTGTGATAGACTACTGGATAAAATGATGATCTCTCCTTGTCTATAGTATAAGAAAAATATTCTATTTACACGACGAGTCTACAGCGATTTGACGAGTATTTGCATCCTCATCATTTTACAAAGCTGCTCATAATTTACTGTAGTTCTGTAGCCGTGCGGACTGCACGTACATGTGCTGAGCTCCAAGAAACCGTCGCAAGCACTGATGGACGATCTCAGCACGCATGATCACAATGAGAAGGTTGTTCACGGTCAACATCAAGATCCCCTCTCCACCTCCTCCCAAAGCATCTTCCTACACCACTGACTTCGTCGATGAGCTAGAATTAAAAATCCGTCAGCTTGGAAGTTATTAAAAGTCCTGTTTGTGTCAGCGAAGCAGGTGGCAAAGGAGCAGGACTGCAGACGACACAAAATGCATGGTCAACGCCAGAGACACAGCTCAGGTGAGTCTGACCTCTCGGTCTCTGACGATCTTCACTACAAGGTGGACAAGACGCCGCCGCCATTTCTGTGCCTGCTTCTGGCCCTGCAGGTGAGTGAGAACTTGTAGTCACCAAAACATCAGATGGCTTCCTACAGGCCAGTCTGACATTAACAGAATAGGTGACAGGGGGCAGTCTTTGAAATTAAAATAGTGGCTGGAAATGAAATGTAGATATACCATAACCCAATGGGTAAACAGGAACTAAAACCTGAATTGTCGGTATGAAAGCTTTTTTTATGACTGATAGTAAAGCAACAACCGTTCTGTAAACCTTTTTCGAAAAGTGATTGGGATGTACATGTGCTCTGTAAATCTGTTTCCGCAAAGGGATTCCTTAAACCTGTGTTTCCGCAAGTGACCTGACATATATGTTGTGTAAACCTGTTTCAGCAAGTGATCATGACCATCCCGGGCTCGCTGTCCATTCCCATGCTTCTGGCGGAGCTGCTGTGTGCAGACGACAAGGCTCTGGTGAGAGCTCACCTGATAGGCATCACCTTCTTTATGTGTGGACTGGCCACCCTCATCCAGACTGTCCTGGGCATCAGGTGATAGCGAACTCTCTTATTTTCACTCTCGATTGCTTTTTCCTCAATTTACTCTTTCGTATGAGATTCTGCTAAGACTTGTGTGTCTATATAGCATAGTATTCAAATGTTTTGATTGCCTTTCTTTATTCAGATTGCCCATCATTCAAGGTGGCTCTTTCACCATTATTCCTCCAGTGATCGCCCTAATGTCACTTGACAAGTGGAAATGTCCTGCTGGTAATTTCACTTTAATCATTTCTTAATCGAGTTGTGGCTTCTTATTTATAGCATAAATGTAGAAGTGGGTACGTGTGTTCTTTGCATGCCCGTGTGTGTGTGTGTGTGTGTCGTTCGCGCTTGCTATCGAAAGACCTAAGGACGAACTCTCACAAACCGCGCGCACACATTATTTGTGAAATTGCTGAAATGTTACCACAGATCCTGCTAATTATTCTCAGCACCTGTGGAAGGACCGCATGAAAGAGGTAGGTCACAAATTAATGCTGATTTTACTTGTAAATTGCATCGCTGACCCTTACAAAGTCTAACAAAATGCAAATGTAATCCATAAGCAGGAGCAGCTTAGAAGGAAGAAAATATACTTTTGTTAATCAAACCCATACAAAGATACAATTAAGTAGCGAAATCTAACAGTCTTTAATTTTCTATATTTTCTTGTTTTATTTTCTATTATCTGTTATTTTGAAAAAATAGCAATCCTTGTATTCTGCTGACAGATCCAAGGCAACCTGATGCTGGCCTCGCTGGTTCAGGTCTTTCTGGGGTGCACTGGGCTCATGGGGCTACTGCTGCGCTACATCGGCCCCCTTTCTGTCGCCCCCACCATCGCTCTCATCGGCCTCTCCCTCACTCACGTCGTCGTCTTCTTTGCCAAAGTGCAGTGGGGCATCGCCTCCTTGTACGTCGGACATGCCTGACTGGCCACAAACTCGATATAGACATCAAAGAAAAGATTTTGTCAATGTCACACCTTTTTATCAAAGACAACAAATACAACTTTTAATGTCGTGCTTCTACATCGCAGGCAACAAATAATGTCATACCTCTACTATGTAGAAACCTGACCCTCTGTCACTACTGTGGTGATTTCAGGACTGTGGTTCTGGTGTTGGTCTTCTCTCTACTGTTGGGGCGACATCGCCAACCTTGCCTGTCCTGGTCACGTGACCGAGGATTCCACGTTACTCGCCTTCCTCTCGTCCAGCTTCTGTCGGTTGGTGTCTGTTGATGTCAAGTGAGAGACCGACCCTGTACATTACATTTTGTATAAAATTATTTAGATGAATTCCTATTGGAAGTAAAATATCGCTGTAACTAATCGTTGCCAGTTGCACCTACCCCAACCGCCCAAACTTCTTTTTTCTTACGTTCTGATCCAAGAAAACAAAGAAAGATATGAGAATTAAGTTTTGATAGGTTTGTTTTCCGCATGTTACCAAAACAATAGACTAGGGTTTATCTGTTTATCTGTATTACAATTCATATTATACCAATTTGTATAATTTCCATGTGTATATATATAATGTTTTATATGTTATCAGCATCTTTATTCTCTTTATACACTTTATCTAAATCTCAAAATGAAGAGTAAGGGACATAAAGAAGAACTAGAGAACAGTTATCTTCCCCATGGATGTTCTGTACCCCACTTTGTATGAGCATCGCCACGACCAAGATGCTTTGACAATCAGTCATCATTCTCCTGTCATCAATCGTGTCATCAGTGACTATATATGTGTCTCTGCCTTCATTTTTCAGGTTCTCATGGCGATGGTCGTTTCATGGCTGACGTCACACATACTGACGGTGACGGAGGTTTTCCCAAACAACGTCAACAGCTCCTACTACATGGCGCGCACTGACGTCAGACTGCACGTGTTGCGGGAGGCCCCCTGGATTACCTTTCCTTACCCGTGTAAGCAGTCGACCTCTTATGCACACACCTCGTTGACTACAACATTAAAATCTTAAAGAGAGGGGAAACGACATCACTAACAGCAAAGCAACATCAAAATTAAACATATTCATGTTCCGTTATATATTAGTTTTAAAAAATTATGTAAGACCATTTATTGATGGTATGGGAAGAACTTTTGTTTTAAGACCAACAACGCGAACAATGAACATTTAGTCTCTGTAAAAATTGGGCAAAGGATGAGGGGGATGGGGTGTGTACATCAATTTTTCAGGAATGCCTGTCTTGTACGCAAATGAGGTAAATGGAAAAGTTTAATAATTCCATGTTTTTAAAAAACAAAAACAGTTGAGTTCGGGCTGCCGACAGTGAGTGCTGCAGGATTCCTGGGTATGTTGGCAGCCACCCTGTCATCAGTGGTGGAGTCCATCGGCGACTACTACGCAGCGGCGAGAATTTGCCACGCCCCTATCCCCCCGCCCAGTGCCATGAATCGCGCCATAGCCATAGAGGGCGTGGCTAGCGTCTTCAGCGGCATGATGGGAGCTGGACATGCTACTACGTCCTACACACACAACACCGGAGCCATTGGCATCACCAAAGTGAGTGGCTGCTCTACCTCGCGATACCACACAGCTCCAAACATCACACGTACAGCGTTGCAACATTTGAGGATGTGCGGGTCTTCTGTGCTTTTCTCTCATTCCATGCCTAAACTGACCAAAGATGCTTTTAATGAAATTGTGTAATTCCTAACTGGATCACTTCTCTCAGTTTAGTATAAAAGTGACGGTACACAATCGTCTGAAGCATGTTTTTTGTTTGTTTGTTTGTTTGTTTGTTTGTTTGTTTGTTTGTTTGTGTTTTGTTTTTAAGAGACGAGCTGATCTTGTTCTTGGCTGTCGTGCAGGTGGCCAGTCTGCGCGTGTTCCAGCTGGCCGGAGTCCTCCTCATCGTGTGCAGCATGTCCAGCAAAGTAGGCGCAGTGCTGACGCTGGTGCCGGACCCGGTGGTTGGAGGCGTTCTTGGCGTTATCCTCGGTCTCGTCGCCTCCGTCGGCTTGTCCATCGCCTTCTACGCCGACATGAAAAGCTCGCGCAATATGACTGTGCTCGGCGTCTCCCTGTTTTTTGGGCTGACTCTGCCGCAATGGGTCTCCGAACTATCCCGACGCCATAGCCACAGGTTTAGTTTCATATACTTTGTTAAAAGATAACCTGAACACTTTAGAGAAGTAATAAAACGAAAGGATGGTTTCTTTCACAGAGAATTTGCATGATATTCTTTCAGCTAATTTCTCCCGCCTGGCTTCCAAGCTTTTCTGATTGATAAGGCACTGAAAGTACGTCAAATGGCGCAGTCGGGAAGGAATAAACAGTCTTGAAACCAATGTTTATTTGTTAATACTATGTAAAACAATCTCACTGTTTTCGTTAAGGCTATACTATGATTGATTTAAACACGCCACAAAATGGCGATCGTTGTCTGCAGGATCCAGCGACTTGGACCAGATCCTGAAGGTCGTGCTGGGCACGCCCATGACTGTGGGCGGCATTATGGGTTGTATCCTTGACAACGTCATTCCAGGTTAGTAGCTCAGTGCTTCGTGGACTCTCTTCTGCACATTGTCACAACATGCACATTGTATTCCTTCTGTTAGCTCTTCTTCTGGCTCTCGTTTTGTTCATCCTTCAGAAGGCTGAATAGTAGGACGGTAGGGAGCGTAGATGGATGGTTTGTTGTGCTGGCTGGCCATTCGGGTGTCTGGCTGGTAAATACATAGATGAACAGTTTGGTGGATGGATAGGCAGATGTAATCAATCATTTGGTCAGTCGTGTATCACTGAAAGTAAGCATACCATCCTCTAGGCACTCCAGAAGAGCGTGGACTTGTCAAATGGCGTCAAATGCAGTCAGCTCCCAACGATTCCTGTTCCTCGCAGATCTACGACATCCCATACATCACCGACTTCCTCAGAAAAATAAAAGTCTGCTCCTACCTGCCCGTGTCACCTACCTATGCCGGTCATGGCTGCACGTGCTGGCCCTGCAGAAGGTCACGTGACGAAAACGGCGCTGACTCGAACGCAGTGACCAAGAACGGAAATGTTGTGTGTGAACTGAAGACAATTGACAACCACGTTGTTTGACGTTAAGAAAAAGAATTGTGGTGCATGTTATATTGGAACATTATGAATCCCTGCATCCAATTCATATTTTTTAATTCATTTGCTTCTTGCGCTTATATATATATATATGTTTTATATAAATGCCTTATATTTGTAGACTATTTTATATGCATAAAAATTACTTGTATATTTACGTGGACATCTTATAGATTAGGTAGACCATTACAAGAGAAGGCATGTCTAAATTATACAAATATGCATATATATCATAAAAAATCTCAGAAGTTGAACTGTAATCACCGAGTGTGTATATTGTGTACTCTGACCTTTCTTAAGCACATTTCATACTGTCATAAGCATATGGTAACATAAGCATTTGGTTACAATAGTAACATATTTAGCTGACCAATTTCAAGAGGTAAAATTGCAATCTGTCAATTTGGAAGATAATAAACACACTAAGTAGTTTAGTTGCGCAAATTACGGAATCGGAGACACTGGACAACAGACGATACGAAATGAAAGATCAAGTATACAGACGAGCCTACGCCGTCCCACCCCTCTGTCCACCAGCACTTCAAAGTGGATCAGACACCACCGCCATTTTCTTTCACTGCAGGTCGGTGAGACATGTTTCCACCGCAGAGGCTCAACAGAATTCAGCAGTCAAAGGGTCAACACACACTGTGGGTGGCACCAACGGCTGTATCCTTGACAACGTCCTCTCAGTTTAGGTGCCTATTGCACTTTATGTGCTCTTTACTTCCCGTCATAGCGTTTCCTGTAGTTTTAGTTGACTGATGCTAAACAATTATCTGGCTAGTTGGATAGATTGATAAACAGAAAGTTTGATGCATGAACCATCAGTATGGTGCCGAGTAAAATGTCAGCACAGTGTTTAGTCGGTTACAATAAAAAGTAACCAGTTTCGTTGGTGACTTTGTATAAACCATGGTACCCACCCTGGAACAGTGTGGGCTTGTCAAATGGCGTCAGATACAATCTTCACGGAATCCTCTTCCTCGGGGATGTCATCCTATGCATCATCAGCTTTCTCGTAAAAATAAAAATCTACTCATGCCTGTCCGTATCGACCACCTAGAGTGGTCCTAGCTGCACGCGCTGTCCTTTGAAAAGGTTAGACGATGAAGATGACGCAGAATCGAAAGCAAATAACGGCAATAGTGCATCCGATCTAACACCATTGCCTGTCATGTATTATGTCGTCTAGTAAAACAGTTGTTATACGGAGAAAATAGACATTGTGTTCCATGTCTGAAAAAAATTTAGCTATTTTTCTCTGAAGGATTTATCGATCATTGGTTATCACATACCATATTTATTTCTTTCTCTGAAGAATTGATTGGTCATTTATTATTAAGTAGAAACCTGAAAATTCTTCCATTCTCTGAAGGATTATGTATTATCAAGTAGACCCCTAATCTCTGTGTCCTAAGTGATTTAGCAATCATTAATTGTACTATCGATTAAAATCGTCTAGCTCCATTTCTAAAAGTTTTACGAGTCAATTGTTTGTTGTTAAGTGGACACCTTTAATTATAATTTCTTAGATTACTCATTTTCTTCCCCCACATATCGGTTCAGCTTGATAAATGTTGTGCAGCTTTCGATAACAGGGCCGTTCTTTCACGAAAATACCGAATGCCAACAACTTTTTTAATATTACGAAGAAGAAACAGCTAATAGAGTTCGGGAAAATAGAGCTATAAGCTGCTTGGAACAAAACATTAGAAAAAGAGCCAAAACAAACCAAACCAAACAGAGCATAAAATAAAAGTAACACACACAAAAAAACCCTCTTAAAGGGAGGCTATTGCTGGAAAGTCGTAACGTCTAATGGTGGTTAGTTCCCATTGTATAAAAATACACTTGCTGCTTTTTATGATAGGACGTTTTAATTTCTGTGTTAATCTTCGAACATGGGCATGTGTTGTTTCCACGAGTTTCTTTGTAAGCTCATTTTGTTCTTGTAAAAAGAAAGCAATATTCACAGGGAAGAGGTTGAAGGGAACAAAATGTTTCCACCAGAAAAGACTTAATAATAATAACGGTTAATTTTAAAATACTCTTATAGATCAAATACAAGGTTAAAGAGAAAACAGGAAGCCTGAAAGTAATTTAATATTAAAGAAGTTTGTATTCCAAGTGTTTTAATAAGCCTTTTATTTACACGAAAATGTTTTAAAAGACAACACTGCGGCCTTCTCCTGCCCCCAAACGCTTTCGCAAAGATTCGTTGCACGTTCAGGTGTGTTAAAAAAAAAAAATAGGATAACAAATGGCACATCTAGAAAGAAAGATAAGTAAATGTTGTTGTTGCGATTTATGCAAAGTGGCGAAATGGTTTATACCTGGCAGTACACGCGGGCTGTAACATCGCAGAGCATAATCTGTAGCGATTGTTATTTACAATAGAAATTTTATGGAAAAGATCGAAAGATCTGCACCTACATGCTTCGCTGGCGTGTAGAAACACTAAATTCCAACTAGAAAATACAATTAAGTCTTGCTCAGTTCACACAGGTTTCGTTTGTTTGTTTTTTCTTAATTCCATGCGTGCATCAGAACTTAATTGCTGTACTAGCCATATAGTCATCGGGTTCTCCACACTTAAAATATAAACAGGATCTCTTGTATTGGTAAAAATTGTTTAGCAAATTATCTTAATTATTAAGTGATGATGGAGGCATCATATCATTATTTCGTTTACCGAATAGCTCTACTTTCTCCAACAATTTTTGCTTCGCAACCCAAGCTACCCCACAAGGAAGAAAAGAACTCGACCTACACACAATTGCAAAATACATAAAATTCAGCTTCACAAATATTATGACATAAAGGCACACATAACTGTATAGATAATACACTTTAAAGTTGCTATTATAGGCATATATTATTTACTTTAAACTCCATTTTTGCTTACAGGTATATTATTAATTGCAGATTATATACGTATATCTATATATATATAGGCAAGTCACACAGAAAGATACACTGTTAAGATTATTATTGGATTCAGATGCCAGTTGTACATTCAATGCGTTCAATCCAAAGAGTCCCACAACAATTAACTTCTTATCACGTGGTCACAAAGTTTCAGCCACAAAACTAAAAAATGGTGGAGAAAATGAGATGAGGCCGTTGACAAACATGCGACTACACTTCATATTCCATTGAGTTACAGCATTTATACGGTTTTACGCATCGACGCGTCCAGCACACCTGTGTCATACCTACTGCGCTATACCTAAGCGAAAGCAAGCACAGCGCAGTGCGATATGACCCTTGACACACCTGCCCGGAATCGAAAACGAGGCAGGTAAAACTGAATGAACGAGGTCACTTCGAAACGAGGGGATCTCCACCTCAGCTGGAAAACATCTGCTCCCAGTGCCTAAAATTCTGATGGATTACTGTTATATGCGGATATATTTGAGTCCTGTCACAAGAAATTGTTTGTATATTGTTTATCTGGAGTAAAAGCAAGTGACTTGTACACACGGTTACTGCCGGGTCCCGAGGAGTTCTCCGTCTCGATAGTACATCCGACTGACAGAGCGATAACTTCCAGACTTGTATGAGGAAGTGGAAGTAGACTGTCGAAGTGGACAGTCTAAGATGGAAAAAACGCATCCGCAGTAATGGTCTTCGATCGAACTGTTGAGGATGCTTTGAGTGCTCAGCTAGCGGCTGCGCGCCTGCACTGGTCAGGGACGCTCCCCGCTGGAATGGCCAGGCAGCGGGTAGGAACAGCGCGTCTTCGCCCGTCATTATTTTGATTTTGTTGGCACGAATTATGATATTTTTTGCAACGAAGAAAGTCTCAACACCTCTGGGTTTATTGTTTGATGTCCCTAAAGAGCTTAGTGCCTATCTGTGTGCCAGTTTTTTGTCCAGTTCAGAGGAAATTCATTGCCAATGAAGGTTATAGTGTGTTTTGATAGTGTTCGGGTCATCGTTCCATGTGGGAATGGAGATATACTGGTGCGAGAGCTGATCAACAAGGCCGTCCATCGCTACAAAAAGGCAACAGGAAAGGTAAGCTGCTTAAGAAGTCGCATTCTTTAGGTGCTATAATAGGTGTATTGGGGCAACAGGTCTGTAGATACCAGCCGTAAACGTGGGGTAAATATAGTGTGTGAAATGTGCCGCCATGATACTTGCCTCGTCCTGAGGAATTTCACGACACTTGACAGGTGGGTTGCGGAAAGGCATCTTAGTTCTTATGCTCGTGATTCTTTTTCACTTCACCATGTCCAGTAACCATATTTTTTCACTAGATAGGACAGTTAAACTGCGTTTTTTTGGTGAATCCTGCTCGATTTCTCCCCTACCCCCGCGATCGGCAATAAGTTTAGTCACAGTGTACTCCTCTCAGTCGCCTGTGACTCACTCAAAACATTCATGGAAGAGCAGAGGGGTGGGATTTGAGAGAAAAAAAAGCAAGAGTGCCTGTCTGGATTATTTTTAGGTGTAACACGTGCAACACCTTTTCACAAGCATTGGTATGCGCTGAGCTCCTGTGCACAGCGACACAAATGAGAAAACAGAACGTTGGCCAACTCATCTGGCACTAGGAAGAGAAAGCTAGGGTGCAGCAGCAGCAGCAGCAACCTAACCAGTCGATATTACCCTCACTTCACGGTCAGCATAAGTCAAGCAGCAACATTTATGCCTACTGCAGTACTGAACACAGCTATGTGGTTTTTCACAGATTGCTTGGAACTTGTTGCATACATCATGCTTTAGAAAAAAAATTGCATGGTGTGTCATTTGCACAAAGCAAAGAAATTATGCACTTTTACTTCTAATTTCTGAACCAGACCCTTTATTTACAAGTCAAATATTGTGGTTGCAGAACATTGTGATTCCAATCTAGCTACCTATGCACTTATGAATTAGCTAATGATTTTTAAATTAATTAAGTACTGGAGTGTTACATAAATCTTGCATCACTACTGTAGATATTTTTTCTTTAAGTACTCTTTCAACTTTTTTTGTTTGGTATGTGTTCAGGGTGATTTTTTAAGCTACAGGTTCTGCAGCTTGTGAAGTTGTCCATTATTTTCATTGTTTCAGTAATTTAATTTGCAGTCACACATGAAACAAAATTTTAACTTTTAAATTTAATGAGATTTTCAAACATTTTTTCTTGATTTCATTATTAGTACTAGAAGTTAACAAACCAGAATGTTCTTCTATGGATTGATGAACGTAATACTATGTTCAGGAAAAAATACAAGAGCAAAACTTTTTACATATCAGCATACTTGGGTATGTAGGTCACAAGAAAACACTCATCCTGTAAACATTCCTTCTCAAAAGCCCAGTCAGACAACTATTTTTGTGGGCTTAGTTACTGTCATATGATAGTGGTGTTTACTTCAGTGATGGGAGAACAAGGTAAGTTATCACTAGAAAGTTTGTAATAGAACACTGAAATCCTGATCAAAATTGCAGTCATGACACTGCTTATTGAATTGTATGTCTGTAGCGTAGTAAAAAGCATTTAAGTTGAATTTTTTAAAAGGAAATACAATAAAGTGTTGTTTTAACTGCAGTGCAGTCACAAGTTACCCTACTAATAAGAGGGTTGTAGCAGTGGAAAAGTCCCCTCCCTAACTCTGTAGTGTGGTACAATTTCACAGCAATGTTGTCATGGTGACAAATGCTTTTATACAGCTTTTATTGGTAAATTTTAGTGGTTAGAGTTTATATATATATATGTGTGAGAGAGAAAAGAGTACATTCCAACATTTATAACTTTTATTCATAAGAATACTTTGGCTATGTCACAGACCTGTGGTTGCAAATTCTGTTATGTGGATGATTTCATCTGTTGTACAAGGGCATCTTCCTTTTCTTAATAATTTCTTCTGTCATATAAGAAACTAAGTAAATAATTTTATAGTGTTGTATTGACAATTTCTTCTTGTACTGCAAAAAAAATAGCACAAACTCATAAATCTGAGTCATTGGTAGTTTTAACTTACAAAAGTTGACTGGAAAAGTTATCACTTTTTGATTTCTTAGTCATTTGTATTCAGTACCTTGAATTCAATTATCATTAACATTAATAGTGTTAAAGTGTTAATAACACACTTGAGATGCTTGCTATGTTTTGTTGAAGCTTGTTTTTTCTTTGGATCTTAAAAGATTTATTAATTTCATGTTATATTTTGATAGATTTTTTGTAATTTTTTTTAACAAAACAAATAGACAAAACCCGCTGGTTTGTCCCAGAAATTAATTACACCTGCCATGTATGCTTCCTCTTCCAACAAAATGCATAGTCAACAGTTTACCATTCAGCCCAAAACAGCTAAATTAGAACGAATGTAGCTTGTATATCCAACAATTGCAACTTGTATTATTAAACAAGTTTCACCAACAACAACTATGAAGAGCCATAGGGAAAGAGAAGGTATATAACAGTTTGATGACTACTTATCGCCTTTGACCTAGATTAACAAATGAGTACACACAGCAGCACACTTGAATGTGAATTCTCATTGATAATAATTATAGCTAAATTAATTACTGAAAGTAACAGTGATATATATGGAACAAAAAAAGTTTGTGTACAAACTGAGCCTCTGGCAAAACTTCAAAATTCAGACATCCATCTGAGACTATAAGTGGGAGCAAGAAAAATTCTGTCACAACCTAAAGACCAATGTTTAAAGTGGGCTAAGAGAAAGGGTAGAGAACACAGTGAGAGCTGGACTGAAATCCAGTTAGCCAGTTGTTACCTGATTATTTCTGACAGTATGACTGTTTAGTCTTGTACGATCCCTATATCAGGGACTCATCCTCAAAATACTGTCGGATAATCTCCAGCAAGCCAAACACCATAGTGGACAGGCTGCCTGGCCTGATTATGTTTGTTGTCTTAAGTTAACAAGACACTTCACTGGAACAAAGCAAGAGGTCTTGCCTTGGGAAAGTTTGCTGACCTCAAGGCTTTGTTCCCAGTTTTCCAGTCTGTTTGATTTGTAGTCTTCCTTATCTGTTTGACCACTCACCATAGCCCATTAATAGAAGGCACAGTTTTGTCACTGTGGTCATCTTGTACAGAAGATTGTATACTGCAGATGTTTTAAACTCGAAGTTGATATTGGCATAACAGAGTGAAACAATATGTATCACAGCTTTATGACATGAGCATTGTTAAAGTTGCACTAATAATCATCCAGTGCATACATTGATGCTAGTGTATGAGAAAGAGGAATTTCATAATTATAGTTATTGTTTGAACACTTCCCCCATACTTGGGCTCAGCGCGTTTACCAAATTATGCCTTTTTGTTTTAAAGTAAAAAGAATGAAATGGCAGTGGACTGTATGTGTTGAAAAGTTTCTCAGAAGACAGCCTCCCTGGATGCTCTTCCCTGTTGTGCCTTCTTATCTTAGAGGCCAATAAGATGGTCTGTCTGGGCACTCCAGATGGCAATTTGGTTGGAAACCATGACAACAGCACTTGTGCACTCAGAAGGCTGATAAAGGTGGCCCTAATTTAGGTGATAAATGCAGCAATCATCCTCTCAGACAGCTTTCACCCTGGTCATAGTTCAGTGCCTTCCCTGGGAAAGATGTCTGAATAGATATTCATAATTTAGAGACATGATAACAGAGCAAAGGAGTGTCTTAAGAGATAGACATAATGATTAATAATTCTACATAAATTACATTTAACGCCTTTATGTTTAAATAGCGCTCACCTGTTCTTGACACAAAGAAATAATTTTTGTCTTACGGAACAGTTTCCATATGCTTTTTTTCTAATCCACCATGCTGATCATAATCTGAGATACTTCTAACAGAAAATGATTCCATGTAATATGCTATTTTGGAATGTTGTCAGTCTCATAAAAGTCAGAAACCAAATCTGCCTCATGCTTTGGTTTTGGACTAAGTGGATAGAGATATTTGACTTTATATGCTCACTTGAAAAGGGTGAGATAAGAAGAGAAAATGGTTTAGAAGACAAGTTTATAAAGGTTGCATTCATGATGCATGCTCTTCAATTGTGTGTATAGGCATCTGCATTCCCAAAGCGTTACCGTCGCCACAACCCAAGGCCGCGCTGTGTTTATCGAAGCAGTAAACTGAGAATGCAAATGGCTCTTGTCTTGGGGCTGGGGAGTTGATAAGGTCGCCACCACAAGCTTTTTTCCTCAGTGCGCTGTCAAGAGTTGTACCCTTCCCCTCAGCCCCTTCCCCTAAAAAATAGGCTTGTGCGGTCAGAAATACATACAGTCACAACATAATTTGCAATTATCAGAGTAGCATGTGGAATTGTAAGCTGGTCGACATTTTGAGGAAGTACACCTCGCTGTTATCCAGAGGGTGACACTGACTGTGGGTGGGCCAGTATCTTGGTGATAGTCATAAGAAGAGATATGTTGTATGCTGTTTCAAGAACAGATATGAGCTCTGACTTGTTACGTAGCTGGACGTTTTATTCATCGTTGACGGGCGTGAAGTTAACAGTGGGGTCGGTGCTGGGAGCACCTCACTTAAAGGGCCATCTCGTTGCCATCGAGTATACTTCCGTTGTACGTCAACTTTATTCACTCCTCCACCTTTTCGTCGTATTCTTCCACGTTCCTTATCTTCCCCAACCGTGTCTGCTTCCGAGATGAATAAGGTTGGGGTCTTGGCGAGGTCGATAGGGAGAGCGGTGGGGGAGGGGAGGGGGTCAAGGAACACCTTGAGGGGTGCGGCGAAGAAGGGTAGGGTTTTACCGTCCACTCCAGATACACTGATACACTCCATCACCCAGCAAAGGGGAGGGGGTGTGCCGGACGGGACTGAAACAAATAAAACTAATGACTAGGTCATGGTCAGGGTCTAACAGTACGTCTGACCAAAGATTTATAGTCTCTGGTCTGACTTCTTAGTCCATTGTGATGGGTGTTGGGGAGTAGGTGCCGCGACGGTCCTACCAGCGTCTGACTTGCTGGCATCGTTATGTCTGACAACGCTTAGTACGCATTCGAGGGCTTCAACATTCGCTTTTTCATCGCCGTTGTTCTCTTCACTTTCTCTCTGTCCTGTGCACTGCACTAACTGCAGCCTATTTTCGGCTAATCTGTCTGCCCCGCCGGCACACCTATCAGCTGCGCTTTTGTGATGCCGTGCGCAACAGTGACATCGTCAGCTGACATTTCGTTACATGCGGAAAGGGGGAGGCGGATAGCCCAGCTGGGTTAGAGTGGTTAGGACACCGCTCTCCCAAGATGAAGGCACACTGAGTGCGCAGTGTACTTCCCATTTTACCCAATTGATCCGGCGTTTTGTTCCGCTATCACAATGGTTTGGGAAAGGAAGGGCACCGAGAAGAGATGGGCACTGCCCTCACATGCACGCGCGCACACACACATAACAAGAGGTAGTCTTAGAATAAGCGCTATGTCCACTTATTTAAACGCAATAACCAAAAAGTCATGAAATTATTTGTATTCCTGCTTTCTTTTACAATGGACTGATAAATTTAAAAGAATGGCCAATGAAGGACAATTTTTTTTCTAGTGATTGGGCAGTTTGGGTTACATCATCTGTAATAACATAATACACAGACCCCCACTGTGGATACTGGGCTCAAATAATGTAATTGAACAGAAAGGGAAAGCATGTACATTTAGCATATCACTTCAATGTTTCTGGTTAATGATCAGAAATGAATTTGTTGGATCATACCATGTTGCAAAAGATGTGATGAAATGATTTGGCAGTTCCAGATTGTTTTCAATTTTTTTATAGTTTATTTTTGTCTTTATAAGTCGCCTAGAAATTATAATTCACATCATTATTATTTTAAATATTCAGTTATTTTGCTTTAGCAGACTGCAATTTTTTCAGCAGTTCTTATCATTTACGCCTTAATGCAGTAGCTACACAAGTAGTGTAGGGCCAGTTTATTTTTATAGGCTTGTCATTAAATCTGCAGATATTGTGTGTTGCATCAGCTTGAAGTATAATTGTCTACATTTCACACTTAGAATATGAAACATTTGTAAGACTTGCTGCATGCATTCAAATTAAAGTATTATTTAGACTCGCTTTTTCAAAGGCAAACAGCCCTTTATGGAGTCACTTGAAAAGCCACATTCACTTTATAGGATCAAGAGCATGGGATGTTAAAACAAGGATTTTATTAAGTGCATGCCACATGCTTCACTTTTTGAACATTACTCATTCTGGTGTGATTAGAACAGCATTAATGCAAAAAGATAACCATTTTATAAGACAGTCTTGGTGGTTGTTTTCTTTGACCTCTAACTACAGCTCATTAAACGATATTTGCTCAAATTGCTTCTGTGTAATTTATGAATTAAGAGATTTAGTGTCATTTTATTCAGTGTTTATTCAACATGTTAAAGTTTCTGAGATGCCTTGTGTGGGTTTTAAAAAAAAGCTTTTTGAAGTGTGGCACTGCCCACAGCCTGAAAACATAATCTTCTAAAAGTAGTAATGTATGGGGTGTGGTTGGAAACAAAATAAAGCTTGCAGTTTAAGATTTTGTGTTCATAACTAAAGGCATCTTCTCCCCCCCCCTTTTTCGAATTCAGAAAACACAGAATCTAAAATACTAAAGCAGTCCTAACATAGGATCACTTTTCTCTAAAAGCATATCACATTCCTGATATTTTGCAGCTGGAGAAAAAAAAAAAAAGAATAAAGTTTAATGTTCCCTTCAACCATAATACTACAGAGTACAGTTAACAAATGATAATAAAATGTGACTCTTCAGTCTTCATCCACTCTCTCCATACTTTAGAAAAACTCCATATACACCTGTTTCCAGCTGGTCTAAACCTATTTTGACTTCAATGAAAGCTGACAGGAAAGTGCCTAACAATAAAGTGAGATGTTTTAATTTGAAACGATGCAAGTACATGTAGAGATAAAAGTAGCATTAATTTCTACGGGTCAGTTTTTATGGTGTTTGGGCATAGTATTTTCATCTTAACTAAAGCTGAACATTGTTGCCTTTTCCTTTGAAATGCAAATGTAAAAATGCGTGCACGCTTTCATATCACTGTCGTAACTCGGGAATTTCATGTAAGTGAAAAAGAGATCAAGCGTTTAGATTTGCGTTTCAAAGGTACTCAACGATTTTCAACAGTTTTATGTGACCACATTAAAAAATATTAAAATCACGGAGAATGTATTTTCAGCCAACCACACATTTTTGTTGGCAGTCGGGTGTCACACAGTCTCGCTATGCATTAAATTGCTGTCTTTTCGTCTGCTTGCTATTTTCACTGTGTGGCGGCCATCACTGAGTCACGTGACGTAGAATGAGACTTCACCAAAGTAGGCAGAGTTTCAAGAAAGAGTGCCATTTATTTTTTCCCCATTAAAAACAAAATCTTCAATGAACTTTGAGGTTTCCTATATCGCAATAAACACTTGTAAACTCTGAAATGATTTAACTGTCTGCAAAATACCGAACAACTTGAATTTGAAGTTACAGCCCCTTTAACAGATGGTTATCCCCCCTTGACGGAGACCTTCGCAGTAAATGTATCCTGACATCTGTGGTGTTGAATGTTTTTGTATGCATAACAATCAATATGCACGTCACTAAGTCATGTAACTGATATGTAAAATATGCAGCCATGTTTTACACGACAGTCTAAACATTTAAACAACTTGCCAAACAAGGGCAATTATCCGGTTTTAAGAAGGGCCTTTAGGGATTGACAGAACACGTCAAGTTGTCAGACACCATGATGTCTGTCTGGGCTAAGAACTCTCAGTCAGCAGCTTTTAATTCGGTAATCAGAAAGCAACCACCCTCTCCCTCTGTCACACTTTAGGAATTGATGCATACTTGTAATCAGGCGTACGCGATTCTATACATGCTGTAGGAATTCTTTGCTAGGTCCACGCACTTCACCTTCTCTCGTTTGTAGGATACGCATCGAATTCCTTGAGAACCCCACCCACATACCCACACACACGTACACGTTAGAGTACATTGTAGCCATGCTATCCCATTACCCACCTATATCTACTTACATCTCATTTGGAAGGAACATGCTATTGATTGCGTGGAGTGAGGAGTGGATCGTGTTTTCGTTTGCGTGCGAGCGGCTCAGAGGATCAGCTGACAATGAAGGGAGCGCTGGGTTATTAGAGCAATTTCATTCCAAGGTGCCGGTATTTTTCATCTATGCTTTCTCTGAAGAACGGTCATCGCCCCGGACATTCTCTCGGTGTCAGCAGTCCGAAACTTTCAAAATGCAGAGTAACCCCTGATGTAAAACCAAAATCTTTGGTAAAGGTTCTGAGCAAGAAACTAGTTTGCAGCCCCTCTGTGGCCTACCTTTTTTTTTTTCAGGAACTGATGAGAGAATGGGCGGTTGTTGGATGATGGTTTACCGCCTGTTGGGTGCTTGATGTCTGGCTTCGATCGGTTGGAGTGCTGGTGACGAGTCATTACCACCTGTTGTTTTAGGCGGCTTTCGAGTGGTGTGTGTGTGTTGCCTTTTGTCCCCAGCCCATCCTAACTGCCATCAAGCTCAACTGAAGAAAGAAACCGCGAGAGAATTTTTTTGGTCGGTGGTTGCGGGGAGGAGGATGGTTGATATGTAGAGTGTTTAAGTAAAGTAAAAGAATTGAAAATAACTGCTAAAAGACTTGTTATGTAGATTGGTGACTGCAGATTGATGTGTCCAAGACGAGCACAGAACAGATGGAGTAACGGTTTTGCTTGATCTTTAAATGTGTTCGTTCATTTGCTCGTACAACGTACGAGGCGAGTGAGAAATGTTATGAACCGTTTTGTTATCTGCTCGAGTGGTGCACCCGGACATAAAATCTGTGAACTCGAAGTTTACACTGTAAATTTCGTTGAAATATGATCTTTTTAAACTCTACAGCAGTGCTGAATATGGTTAAGCGGTGATGAAGGAACAGGAGCAAAAGGTTGTGGGGATGGGGAGGAATTCTTCTGTAGGAGCATATTTCTTGTGGTGCTGTAGACGTGGATGAGTTGTAGGGTAAATTTCTGGCGATCGAAGCTAGTCAGTATCTGTGTTGAACCTTGAGGCCACGGTGCTGCCACAAGAGGCTTGTTCTCTGTTCCACTGGTCTAGCTCTCAGCGCCGCTGGCAGACCTCGGCAAGGTCGTATTTTTTACCGCGGACGCCACGTGAGCTAGCCGGCAGACGATTCGATAAATCAATAAGCCTCCAAAAAAGGGGGAAAAAAGGGAAAGTGGCGAAAAGCGTGCGCGCGTGTGTGTGTGTGTGTGCGTGCGCGCGTGCTGGTGTGCGGCGGGTATAGACAGACTGCACACTTCGTCTCGCATCCGTCTCCGACCTTGAACTGTTCATGCGACATTTCCTCTTATGGAGTTCCGCAGACGCGGAAAAGGAATAATCAATACAGTCCAGAGTTAAGGAGGAAGCACAGGTTCTAAATAACACTAGTACGATCCAGCACACAACACAGCACCAAGTATTTGCAGGAAAACGCCAAGACAATGCTTGGTCTTGAGCCCCCAGGGAACCCGCCATTTCACACGAGGCATGGGGTGGAGGGGACTGCAGGGAGGAGCGAGCCTGGCGACGTCGTGGAATTAAGCTGGACAGCGCTGGGAGGGCTGGTTGTACTGTACAAAGTTTCTGTGAAGCAATGAGGATAATTTATTTCCCAAGTTTGTTCAAAGATGTTTCTTGTTGTGATAAACATGTACACACACGCGGCTACACAAATACATCTTACACGCGCGTGCGCGCGCACACACACATTGGATCGTTTAGTGCCAAGTCCCATTCCTCAGTTGAAGGAAAGAAGCTGGAAAAGGAAGAAACTGGAGCAGAACCTTTTGGTCTCCTCGTCAGTGGCCTGTAGCATTTACTTGAGGACAGAAATTCAATGGGTGGATTTTCTGGGTCAGAAGAGGTCTGAGCCTTCGGTTTGATGTGTACAGAGAACAGGAAATGGACTGAAAATCGCAGTCAGCAATCCTGGTGGTTATAAACCACCGTGTTGGGGCTGGTTTCTCGTAAGCAATTAAACCTTGATTAAAAAAAAAAAAAAAACTTCCAATCGGTGTTTGACAGAAGCATACCATTTAATTCACGGTGTTAGCTCATTACCAGCACGCCAACCACCCAGGCAATGAACTTCCAGATTTTCTATCAGGAAAAAAAAATCCCGTTGAGATAGCTTAGAGCTTTTAATGCTATGTACGTAAACTGTTTGAATAGTAAGGATTTTCATAAATACAGGCGTGATGAAGTGATGAAGTGGTTGCTGAGAACTATTAACTCGGATTTTGTGAAAAATACTGTCTTTTACAAAACAAGGCTAATGGAGGAAAAGTATACATGTACTTTTATTCATGTGAACATTTATATCGAATTAAAGTGGTGGTGGAGTACAAGTTTTTGATCACCTACAACAGAAAGTTCACGAAAATTCCATTGAGAGATTTCTCTCGCAGCTTAGATATGTGAGTTGGAGCGAAATCGTGCGTCTGCGTAAAAGCGTGAAGTTCAGTCACATGATCAACACGTTGCAGCGCCGGCGCGAGAGGTCACGCATGTCTGGTTTAATCGTGGGCTGTCCGTCTGCCAAATGTTGATCAAATTCTATGTGTAAATACATTTTTTCAACTTATCTGTATTGATTTCTAGTGCAATGCAAACATTCGCTATCTACTAGACAGATTTACTACTGCGCATGGACACATCTATTGATGGCATCACGCCATTGACCTTAGGACCTGAATATAACGGGAATAGGAGGCAGCCAGCCAGCCAGCCATGAGCGTCCCTGCGCAGATTCCATTAAAATTGAAATGAGCTGACCTGTTTTTGGTTTGACGGCTAGACTTGTTCTTTTCTGGACGTTTCGATCGATTTAGTCAAGCCGTCTGAGAAGGCTTAATCAAATTTGCCTCCAGCAGTCAAGGATGAGGTAAAAAAATAATCTTGAGGATCATTTTTCCCTTAAGGGGCGTGTTTGCCGAAAATAGCTTCTCTAATTTTTCGGCGACAAATTAGAACTAATACGGTCCCGTTAGTTCAGCCTAGCTGTCAAACATAACTTTGTCATTAGTCCGTCAGTCCAAAGTCTACACATTTTCTCCAAGACATGTTAAAAACGAACATTCCAAAGCATAGTCCAAAGGCTGTCCAAACTGTTGCGTAGGTCATGAGCCACCGAAGCTGGAAAGGAAAAGAGATTCGGGATTCTTTACATATGCAGGCTTTTGGTCATTTATTTGGTGGGAGAGGGGGGGGGGCAAAGATATAAAAGATAACAAGGTTAAACATGAATGGATATACAATTTAAATATCTTTATTTCTTGTCCAACTACAACAATTCATCTATAATCATTTGTCATAACCACGAAGCTGTATTACTGGACTGCTGACAGACGATTTTTTTTTCCAGTTAACTACTAAAACGAGGCAGGTGTGTACAAAGCTTCCGGTTTAGTCACATTGATTGTTTAGGTTCGCCGAGACTAGCAGCAGAGAACTTCGCAAGAGGCTAAGCGTTAGTCTCGGCAGACCGACAGCAGTTCACCCATTTAACCCTATACACTCCGTGGTTAAAAGGACGATGAGGAAAAAAAATCGATCCCCGGCCGTGGCCATGGTGTGTAGTTCACACGTTCTGCTCATGTCTTCATGGGTTTTTCTCAGGGTACTCGGGTTTCTTTCCGTGTGCGTTGAGTCTTTCTTTAGAAGTATTGTGACTTTTGTGTGTATGTGTGTGGCCAGAAATATACCGTGGGAACTTAACTCTTCTTTCTATGTATATCAATAAGCATATTCTGAAATAGATTTTATTATCTATCGTTTCACTTAAAGTCAGAGTTTCCAAGAATTCATCGACGACATCACTATTCAAGTCCACTAGGAGATGGAGGAGTGATTTTATACAGGTCCTGCCTATCCCGATGCGTCGTGGCAAGATGATGATGATGAGGGCAGTGTAGCTTATTATATATTGTCTAAATGGAAGGGACGATTTAATATCACCTGTTGTGAGTAAGACTTTTAAATATTCACAAAATACGAATATGTTCCAAGAAGTTTAAAATCTTGGAAATGCAAGTTTAGTAAAGAGGTTTTGGGGAAAAGAGGAATCTTATGGGGGGTTTATTGTAAGATTGATGAAAGGTCATGTATTTATGTTAGAGCAACTTGGGGGCAATATTAAATTTCCGCTATTTAAAGGACAGAAAGAGGATATAAAAATGGAGTTTGAGGCGCAGAAATATGTGAACGTGGATCAACCATTAGCAAGATGGTTTTGAAAATGATGCCAAAAATAGCGACAGCATGTGAATTCCTTAATAGTGAGTGATGATCTGTACGAAAGAAGTCAAGTTTTCCCAGGAGAATCTTCGGGATGTTATCTTCTGATATTAACGTCTAGGGTTGGAGTTACCGAGGAGTTGGTGAGGGGAGATAACCTTATTGGCATTTTAGGCTATTTCTCCTACCCACCCACCCTCCTACCTTTAAAAAATGGATAAATTGGTTGCCGAGGGGAGTATAGAAAAGCATGGGTTCTGTCTATTTGGTATTTCAGTATGCATTTTAATGCGACTTACAAAACTCGAGTTTTCGAGCAAGTATTACATGAAATTTTCATTTTCTGTTATTCGTATTTTGAAATCAGCGAGCATGGTATTTAATGAACAGTTCTGTACCGTTATATATTTCTCCAGCTTCTTTTGTGAAGACCGCCCTCCAAAAAAACAAAAACAAAAACAACAACAACAGCGAAATGTTCACTTTGGCTAAGCTAAATCGTGATCACCGCTATATTTATCCCAGCAAGGAGAGAGTTATCGGAAAGGGCACCTCCGATAAAATGTCAACTGGTTAACGACTTGAGTCCATAAATGCGGAGTTTGAGCCGCCGTCTGGTTAACCGATCTACCAGCTAGAGTAGAGCAATAAGCATGGTAAACATGCTTCATTAATATGAGTGTTAAGTGGATTACCTACTTTGCGCTCTACGTGAAGTTCAGAAACGAGGCAGACTGATCTCCTTCACTCTCCTTTTTTCTTTTCTCTCTCTCTCTCTTTTTATATATATATTTTTTTAATAGCAGCTCTAGTTCGTCAGTAGTTTAGTGTGTGTGTGTGTGGTCAATCGAGAGATCCGTGCCCGGTGTTTCCGTGTCAGCTTGAATGACAACAGTGGCTGCAGCACGTACACGATGACCACACGTATCAGTGTCGTCGTCGGGATTTGCTTTTGATTGCGAGGTCTTTAAAGGACTTGAACACCTGCTGCGATGTACATGACCATCAGCAAGCATTTGAAGACAGGTTGTGAGGTGCTTGGCGGTCTCCAGGCTTCGCACTAAGCATGGGCTTGGTAAGGTGTGAGGGATAAAACTTGTTCTTCTACTGCAGTGTTACTTGCTTGGCCCGTTCTGAGTGAGGGACAGTTTTTCCCGACCCGTTGATCAAATGTCGCATTGTGTGGTTATTGAACTGTGGAAGACGGTATGTAGTGAGCCGTGTGATTTGTTATTGTTTAAATATTATTGTTTAAGGGCTTCTTTGCGTAGAAAATGTTGCATGACAGCTTAATTGCTGAACTAGACTGTGGCAATTGCCAGTTTCGCCCTTTTAGGAGGTTTTCGGTGTCCCTTTTGGATTGTGTATTTGTCGGCTCGCGATAGCCGTGGTTTGTCTGTTTTCTAGGTTATAATAGGACACTGTACTATGCATGGACAGTTAAAACTTTTAAGATTGGTCTCAGAACTTTAAGTGTTCGCTGATACTATCAGATAATATTTTAACTGCAAAAGGCCAGGCGACGCATGACGTAGTTTACAGAGAGATTTTGTGTTGTTGATTTTGTGTTTGTTGTTGATTGTGTGTAGGCCGAACAGCGGCAGCTGACAAGGCTAGAGAGAACCTGATCGAGATCGAGTGTGTATGTAGCTGTATGCTAGTTCTATTTACCTATCACCACAATTTTAGCATTCAGACGTTCCATTTTAATGTGGACATTGATCCAACCTGCAGTTAGAGAACCAAAAAAAACCAGTAACCCCTGATCAAGTTAAATTGGATGACCCTTGATACGCGATGCTTCTGCCCTAGACGGTCTAAATAATTGAAACAGCGTCTGTTCCTGGGACGCACCAGTTCAACTCTCAGGTGGAGGCAGGCGGTCGTCGGAAGCCGCTGCATAGTTTTTGCGGCCCAGTGGACATCCTGTAACGCTGTTGCTGCTTTAATGATGTTATTTTTTTTTGTGGAGGCTGTAGACGTGGTCGTTCGCTGTATGAAGTGAACCTTTGCAGGCACAGGGTTGCATCCGTGCCTGTTGATGTAAGGAGTAGGGGGTCGGTATCAATGTCTTTTTCTCCTGTTCATTTCTGTGGATATGCGTGAACATTGATGTAGATGGTTTGGATACTAGGGGCGAATGTCTGGTTTCAAACCGTACAAATCATTATTCTTCATTCTCCCTGTCCCTAAGAACATGCTTGAAGGGCACAGTTGCCATTTTAGAAAATGAAGATAGATTGCAAACTTTGGAGAGAGAAAATTCAGCTCCCATCTTTTAAACTTTTTTTTTTCCTTTTTTTTTTTTAGTCGGTCTTTCGCTTTGGTAAAAACACATGCAAGCATACGCACGCATGCACGCAGACAGAAAGGCAGAGCTGTAGACACTGCAAAACGTGGGGTCAGGTGGGCGGCTCAGAACTGATTTATTAGGAACTTCTCAAACATTATTTGTGAAGTTACCGCCTCAAAAGCATGGCTGTTATTCTAGCGTTTTGTAGTCCTCTAGGACATAAATCAGACCTTAAGACCGCTGTATAAAAGCTGTCTTCCCCTAAGCGGATGGGAGCCATTTCCTTTAAAATGCATCTACCACCAGTCTATGTGGTCTTAAGTATAGTTGGCATGCACACCAGTCTATGTGTTTTAAAGTATAGTGAGCATGTACTCCAGTGTGTGTTCTACATTGAGCAAGCACACCAGTCTGTGTTCTAAAGTACAGTGGGCATGTACACCAGTCTGTACGTTCTAAAGCAAAGTGAACTTCCATCAGCTCCACCCGCGCCCTCTCCTCCCAGCCTTACCCCCCCCCCCCCTCTCCAACACCTTCCCCCCTATTTCAGTGGCAGCCTTGTACTTTTGATAAAAAGTTGGGGGTGGGGACGCCTCTTGTCAAAAGCTTCCCTCCTGTTCAGAGAGGATCTGCAGCCAGGTTCATCAGCCACCTGATGAGCAGCTCCTCCACTTTCTCCCACAGAATTAAAACCTAATGTGAGGAAATAGGACATGGCATGGCTGTGGCGCAACCTGTTTTCATTCTCTCTCCCACTACATAAACTTTTTTATTATTATTTGCTTCAATGGCCACTTCTGATTTTAGATGGAGACTTTACATTAGTAAACAGCCTTCTGTAAACATATGTCATAATCCTCCTAAGATGTTATGTCTTGTGGGGATGCTGGAAAACAATAACTAGATTGTTCAGAGTGTATTTTTCACATGTCATCATTGCAATTGTTAGTTTATAGCTAATAATAACCATGGGAGAAATATTGCTTTCATGAAACACTGAGTGCTTTTTATTTGTCACAAGCCAAAACCCTAACCCTCTCTTCCAGGCAGGAAATCATTGGGTGGACGTGCACAACCTAAAAACAATCAGTGGTGGTGGAATCTTGGACCCAGATGACCAGCTTCAGGATGTTGTTGATGATAGAGAACAGGTCAGTTATAGTGTTCATGACTAGCAAAAGTAATAAGGTAGCTAGATAAAAGTAACAGAGACCTATGCTGATTGTATGTTAAAAATAATAAATTTACTCCAGGACTTGCCTGCCATCACCAACTGTCTGATGTACATGGTTGCTTGAAATTATTTATAAGAAATAGACTGTGGTATTCAGTATACATAGTTACAGTTGACTATTGACAATTGTGCATATCAAAGTACTCTCAGTATTTTATTGAAAATGCAAGATTTTACCATACAGAACTTTTTATTACGTGCACAAAACAAAATTCTCAGACTTAAACCTCTGTTTCACATTAGTTTCTTTTTTATTAAAGTAGATAACCAAATGTATTTTTGCGAGCATTGTTGTTCATTTTTAAACACTAATGTTGAATTGGGTGTTAAAGAAACATAAAGAGGACAACAAATATTTCTAAAAAAAAAAAAAAAGAAAGGCTTCCAGGTAGTGTGTGGATGGAAAGATTTCAAGAGCTATAAGGGAGGATAATTTGACTAAACATCAGTAATGAACATCTTTCTCTCTTTTGTAGCTGATAGCAGACTTTGATGAAGAAGGTAGAATAGCTTTACTCCACAATGGCGGAGACGGGGCCAGCGCTAGTTCCACCGGCACCACCAGCCCAGACATCTTCCAGCTGGAGGAGGGAGGAAGTGGCAGTGCCAATGGGGCCATGCAGGAGAGCAGCGAGAGTGGGGCAGGGGGTTCTGAAGGGCAGGAAGGACCTGGACCCCCCTCCCCTAACCCTGCAGGTGTCACCACATCCCCAACCTTCCCTATGCTGTCCCCTCGAAAAGAAAAGGGAGCCACAGATGTCATTGTGACCAACAGGGACCTGTCAATAGGTGAGAGTTGCATACCCAGAGTGTTCTGTGCCGGAAATAGCACTTTTATGATAGTAACCTGGGTAGGAGCTATATAAAATCCAGTTTCACTTGGGTGCCAGTGTAATTTAATCTTGGTAGTGGGTTGAGGGTTCAACTCAAACATTCCAAGGTTATAGCATGGTAAGCAGATAGTGCACTTTTGATTCTCCCACTGGGTGCTCCATCATGGATAGACACATGAATTGTGTAGTGCATACTCCTACTATTAAGGAGCATGCTCTTAGCACTTAAGAACAAGACACGGACAAAATATAAGGGGCAGAAAAACAAACAACCAACATATAAATGATGAAAAGATAAATAACACAATAATTATCACAATGATGAATAAAAGACTTACAGAAAATGCAAAGTGGAATCAAGCAACAAGGACTGAGACTAACCTGATTTTGCAAAGGAAGATGAGTAGGGAAGTAGCAATAGGCAGAAAAGGGGGAAAAGGGTGTGAAACAGGACTAGCATTGTGTGGACTGTTGTTAGGATTAATGTTTACCAAAGAAGTGTGTTTTCAGTGCACATTTAAAGAACTCACTTGTGGGTAGGTGGCAGATATGGGAAAGTGTCCATCCGATATTAATTTGTTCTGTTTTGTCTGATTTTGCCAGCACCCACACTGAGGGTAAGGCGAGGGAGTGAGCCAACACTCAGCACATTGGGCGAAGATGCAATCCAGAAGCCACTCATCCCCATCAACAATGGAATTATCTCAATTCACAGACGGGAATCTGTCAGGGTGAGCAGTTTATTTGTTGCCAGGCTAAAGCAGGACACAGCATTATCATAGTGATAATTATACTAGGGAACAATTTTCTGTTGTTACAAGATAAGTGTTTGGATACTGACATGATTATCTGCATGAAAATGAAAATTTTGCAGAATGCAACAAAATATATCACAATTGATTTTAAGCAGACGTCAATCAATTTCTTATGAGTGTTACTAAAATTATTCACCTGTAGTACGATGATCCTTTAAAATGTTCACTGCACACCTGATTTTGAGCCAGCAGAAAATAAGTGTTATTGTTTTATCAGTCAAAAAGTTTATTACTGTGAGATATTTTAACAATTATCATTGTGAGCTATTTTAGCAATAAAGATATTTTTGGGATGAATGACAATTTTTTTCTGCTGTGACTAATAAGGCCAAAATTATATGTTATCGTGTAGGAAAGCGATGAACCTCGCTCCGAGTCATCAGAAGAGGAGGAGGGCTTGAGCACTTTGGAGAAAAAGAAAAGATCGTTTCTGAAAAGATTTTCACGTGATACCTTTCGCACGTCGCTCAGTAATCGCCCAGAAATGTTTGCATGGGTGGAGGCGCAAGAGAAGCAAGAAGAAAAATTCAAACAGGTGTGTGACTAGTCCTGGCTAGTTGTCACATTTGACAAAGAAAATCATAGAAACACATCAGGAACATTTCCACGGTAGTTCTTTGTCATCACTATTATCACTGTGCTTCTCTGTTCATTTTTTAATCCCATCACTTTTTTTATGCTTTTCAGATCCAAGAAAGGAAGGGTCCTGTTGGTGCTAGTATTCCAGAAAATGGGGGCAAACAGGAGAGCAAAAGGTATGTGGTGGACTACGTTTATTTTATGCACATACCCCATTAACTAAAACAAAAACTGATGTATTTGGGTAGGTTTTTTTTTTGTTTGTTTGTTTACATCTGATTAATTTAGTGTGCTGTAAATATTTTATATAAAATTAGGTGCACATTGAGTAAGACATCCTATAGGACATAACATTGGTAGTAAAGCAATTCAGCTTGCGTAAAAAATGAGAAAACAGTAGCTTTTCTTTTTTGGCTGAAGTAATGCACTGCAGAAGAAGATGCAAGGAAAGCATTTCACAGAGGACTTCTTTAAGACTTAACATGGAAGAGAAATTCATGTTGGGTTTATGTTTCAGTTCTGACTGTTTGGTCATTACCTTGAAGAATGATGGTGGTCCACTTGGAATCCATGTTGTGCCTGCATCTGACAGCAATGGAAAGTGAGTGCTTGATGTGATAATTTAAAGACAGAAGTGTTCTTTGTTTCACCTGCGTCTTTAGCAGAGACCTAAATTAAAAAATTGAGAATTTACAGTTAATGCATAATTCTCTTATTCTAAAAATTCCTGATGGAGAAGTGAATCAATTTAGGCATTTGATTTGTTCAGCCTTTTTAATCTTCCTTTTCTTCCCCCACTCTCTCTCTCTCCACCTCTGTCTTTACTTTTCATCTCTGTTTCTCCCCTTCATCGCTCTGCTCTTTCACTAATCTTTGTCTCTTTCTTTCTGTTCTTATTTATATTTCTCACCTTCTGTCTACTAGTTTGTGTGTGTGTGCACATGTGTGCCTGTCTCTGTGTGTATATGTGCACACAAACACTGACCATCTTTCTTCATAATGATCTTTGTCTTTTCTTTTCTGTTCTCTTATATCTCTCACATTCTGTCTACTCTACTCTTCTCTCTATCCTTTATGCTGTATATATGTGTGTAGTTGGGAAGATTTAGAGACTAGGGGTTAGTCTCAGGATGTCAAATGCATCAGTGAGGACAAACAACTTGTCACAGTCTGTACATTGCATACTAGTTTTGCAGTGCCTTTTCTTAAATCTGTGTAGTCTCCCTCATTGTTGGTGTAGATGTAATTTTATTTACCTGTTTCATAAATTATTTATAGAGAAAATAAGTCGATAGGATGATAAAAAAGTTTTCACTTTGCCATCCTTTTTGTTGCGTTTGACTGCAGGGACATGGGACTTAAGATTCAGAGTGTTGAGGCAGGGGGCCGTATTCACCAGGATGGACGTCTGAGTGCAGAGGACAGAATCGTGGAGATAAATGGCGCTGACTTGGCTAATGTGACGTTTACTAAGTTAGTTGCCATTCCTTGTGCACGTAGCATATCATTTTGCAATTGACTTGATGAGTAATTTCAGGAAGATGTCCGATATATACATGCATGTTCATGAACACCTTCACAGTTCTCTCCATGATTTTGATTTTTAAACAATGAAGGCACCTTGAAATACAACTTTCAATAAGTGGCTTGATGGGAAAAACATGAATTGTACATTTTTATGCAGATTTATTTTCTTTGGTGGCCAATATCATGTCTGAGTGGATCATCTTCATTGTTGTAAGATCATTCATCAGAGCATATGATGTTGTTTTGTTTGTTCTTCCTGGAAGGATGTGTATTGTATTCCTGACAACATAATTGGTTTATTTTCTGTTTTTGCAGGGCCCAAGAAATTTTTCGAAGTGCAATGAAAACAGATGAAATCTGTCTAAAAGTAGTTAAGCGGAAGGCTCCTAAACCTGCAGCACGTCAGCCACCAACAATCATGCCAAAACCTCGGCATGCACCTGCCAAACCTTCCCCTTTGACATTACCACAGAAAACTCCAGATGGTTCCACCACCCCACCTACCAGCCCAGACAAGACTAGCACACCATCTGAAAAAGATCTCTCTTCTTCAACCTCCACAAGCAATGGAGAGTCCACCCTGAAGGCATTTTACATCAGTAGCACACCAAAGAGTGGAGCAGGTACCAACGGGCATCTTTCCACGGCCAACACTTCACCCATCAGCAAAAAATCTGTGCCTCCTGTCAAACCTGGCCCTCCCCTCAGTGCATCATCACCAACCAAAAAGACTCCACCTGCTGTTCCAGTTCGTCACCCAACCACCTCGCTAACATCACAAAGTAAAGAACGACCACTGAACACTTTGACCAACACACGTAAGATTGGGAAAAAGATTAAAATTGACTTGAAAAAGGGTCCGTTAGGGCTTGGCTTCAGTGTAACGTCACGTGACAATACCACAGGTGGAGATGTCCCTATTTACATAAAGAACATTCTTCCGAAAGGAGCAGCTATTCAAGATGGTCGACTAAAGCCTGGTGATCGGCTTCTTGAGGTAAGTGATATAGGCACCAACAGTCTTTTAGCCAGAGATGTGCAAGAACTGATGCTTAGGTCCTGTTCCCAGAGAGGAAAACATGGAAAAAGTGTTTTGCTAGTTTGTTACATCCATTTTCAGAAGACTTCTCTTTCCTCCACAAAGTAATTTGAAAGCCGCCTTGAGTGAAAGATTTAGAAATAACAGTTTTCAAATTCTGTTTTTCTGAATAATTAAGCATGGATTGACATATTCTGCAGGTAAACAGTTTGTCCATGCAAGGAAAGACACAGGCAGAGGTGGTGGGAATGCTTCGAAACACACCTCAGGGAAGTTTGGTTAGTTTGCTGGTGTCTCGTCAGGAGGAAGTGGATGAGAGATTTCAAGTACCACGTGAGCTTGTGAGTATATGATGTACATTCCAGATATGCTAGAGGATTATTGTTTGTATTCTTTCAATGCCGCATTCATCCACAATCATCTGAAAGTTAAGGCCAGTATTTCAGTTTGGCACATTGTTCAATGACACTTAAGAGCTTATTACAGGCTTTTGTCTTATGTCTCCTACGTTTGTCACCTAAAAGTTGCTGATGAACTTAAAACATTTTTAAGCAATGGGAGCAGCTGCGAGTTTTGTTGGGGTAAGATAACAGTTACAACTCAGGAGATAAAAATGAACCAATGTGCTTGAAGTGCTTTGAGTTGGTTGTTGTGTGAAGTGAAAGTGTTTTATGGCAGTAAAGATAAAAACATTTCTCTTCAGTCATCATTATACTTCAAATGATGGTAAAAGAAACAATTTGCATTTAAGTACTGTTTTGTTCATTTGTTATTCATTTGTTTTTTGTTTTTTTTAAATTCAAAGGTAACACAGATTAATTTTTATCAGTTTCAGCTAGCATGTCTTTTCAAAATCGATTTATATATTTAAAAATCTCATTTTCATAAAATATTGGGTTTAGGCCAAGATTATTAATGGTTCACTTATTATTCAGAAGATGATGAATAAGGTTAAAAAAAATATTAGATGTTACATTCTTGTGGAGAATTCTCACTTCCCAGTTTTTTAATTATTATTTGAAGGGTATAGTAATAAAATCAAGTTGTTAATCAAACTGCATGACATTGCTAGGAAGAGGCAAACATGCTGTAGACTTGTTAAATATTGAAATTTTTTAATTGTTATTTTGGTTTTGTTTCTGTTAGTCTAAAATATTCTTTTGTATTAATAAATTTTCTGTTCTAAGAAAGAATTTATGTGCTTAAGTTTTAAAAATATTTAGCATAGTTTTGCTGATATTAATTTGCCATAATACCTGTGCTTATTTTAACCCACTTGGTGCAGCACAATTTTTGCAATGACAGTTTAGTTTTGTTTTTGTTTGGTTTTGGCCCCATCACTAGAAAGCTGTAAATAGAAAATATAGTTAACTAGAAAGCATTGAGCTTGGAGTCCAGATGCTGTGTTTACAGGTGTGTTTACTAGGTGCACAATGTGTTGATTGCAATGGCTAAATGGTTAATGCACAGCAGTCCTCAAAACTGCTGAATGCTTCATTCAAAGAATTCAGCTGCCATCATGTAACATGTTGTGCCCCTAGTACCTGCCTGGTTTCTTCTGAAGTGTTTCTGTCTTCCTTAGAACGAGTGGTTTCAGCATGCTGAAGTGTGCAGACTGATTTTTTAAAATACTTTTTTCCTGACTTTAATACCTCAGTATAAAGGACTTTGGAAAACATGGGGAAAAAATATCAGAGGAATGAGAGATTTATAACCAAGTGATTGATTTTAACATGATTGTTTAGCTTAAATAAAAGTAGACATTGTTTGCCATATTTTTATGGGTATAAGTAACATTTCTCATGTGTCTTGAAAACATCAGCTGGGTGAGTGATGAATAGAGACTGGTGTAAAAAAAATTAACAACTAATGGAACAACTTTTTAAATTGGAAAAGCATGCAAAGACAAACATTCAGTAAAAGTCACTTATATAATGAACCACCTGGACACTTGGACAGAATTAATATTGGCAGTGCATGTAAAGAAGAATATTTCTTTATTATGTCAGGCTGGACTTTTTATTCCTTCTTTGTTTGAGGGATACTTATTTTTTCTGCTTTTAGTTTGTGTGCACTTGATTTTTATTTTCAATCCTGCAGCTGCTGTTTTGCTTGCTAGTGGCAAATATTGAGACTGGTTTATGAGTCTGTGTCTGCCAGCTCTAATCCAATAGTTCTGTTTTACGGAAACTTCTTATTGTGTTGTTTATGCATAGCTATGTAGAGACTTGATTAAGGGAATGGTGGACATAGACTACCTGTGCTCATGTGGACATTTTTTTTATAACTTTGATATAATTTTAAAAGATAAAGCCTGTAATGCAGTGAAATATCTGTGCTAACATATGAGAGCCTTAATTAACTAAACCGGCATGGGTAACTATTAAAAGAAAACATGTTATAAATGTTGTGCCTAATTTGCTTGTGTGGTAGTTGTGTGTCTGCATGCTTTCTGGACTCCATACTCTTCGCTTTCAGAGTGAGGACACCACTGATAGCAAAAGTGACAGCAAACAGAGCAAGGAAAACGAGGGGGAGAATGATAAGAAAGCTAAGAGAGATGAAGACAGTATGCCTTTACAGCCTGCAGAGCGAGCTGGTGAGGATGGAACTTCAACTGTTGAGAAAGTCCCAGTTGAAATAGTGAGCCTGCAGATCCCTGTGAACGACTCTGGATCTGCAGGCCTTGGTGTTAGTGTGAAAGGCAAGACCATTTCTACAGAAAATGGCCCTAAGGATCTTGGAATTTTTGTCAAGGCAGTTATGCATGGAGGAGCTGCTTCTAAGGTAAAATTCCAGAAAAGAAAGTATGTGATTCTTATATACAGATATACCATCAATAAGAAAAATGAATCTTTATTATTATGAACATTTCATTAGTTTATTTTCATTAGCAGCAAAAACCTTTGCTTGACCAACCTTACATGTCTGCGTTTATAAAGTTGAATAAAAAACCTGCTACTATAGAAATTAAGTGGATGCTTTCTTTAAGGTTTCTTAACAGTATAACTTCTTATGAGAAATTTAATGGTGTAAAGTTGCCTTGATTATCATAATCACAATTTGATTAGAGTGCCTTGAGATGTCAAAGAATAAGCTAGCTTATTTGTGGTACCTAGAAGCCTTAAACTAATAAGAGTTGATTGCTGAATGATTTCACAAAGTTTGGCTTAAATATCTTTCAATCATTTGCTTAGGATGGCCGACTGATGCTGAATGATCAACTTCTTGAAGTTAATGGAATTAATCTTCAGAGACTTCCCAATGTGGCAGCTATGGAAGCATTGCGTAAAGCAATGACAGCCGAAGGCCAGTCTGGGGGCCACATTCAACTGACAGTTGCTCGAAGAATAGGCGGTCCCTTCCATTTTGTCTCTAGTGACACGTCAGCAGAACCAAGCCAGGGGGAAAAAGCCATGCGTCATTTTCGAACTTGCAGTGACCTCAGTCAGCAGTCAGAGGATTTTGACATACCGTCACATTCAAGACAGAGTAGTTCTTCAAAAACATCTGATCCGGAACTAGAAGGATTAGAAAGGACTAAACGGGTAAAACCTTTAATAGAAAGGTTCAGCAATGATAAGAAGATCATCTCTTTGCGCAATGAGTCCTATGTGAGGGCCACCAATGACAGTCTGAATGACACGTCTGCTTTCTCTGAAGCTAAGCCATCGCCTGGTTCAAGTAAAAGTTACAATGCAGGGTACAGCAATATGCCTACTGCTCCCTCATTGAACTCTAGTCCAGAGGATGAAGTCATTGTTGAGGAGGATACATATGCTCAGCCTATTGTAAGTTGATGAGTAGTGATTATATCTTGTGCATAATAAAATACACTAATCGTGAGATTTGTTTTCAAGAATGTTAAGAAATCAGAATTTTTTTTTCTTTTTTGGGAACAGCTCATTTGCCCCTGTGATTTTTGAATGAGTAAAAAGTGTTTGCACTTATATAAGTCCAGATTTAAGGAACCTACATTGGAGACCAGCACAGTGTCTTCTAGCCTTTATTATGCATTAAACTGATCGAATAATGAGTTCAATTTGTTTAACCATTACCATTTTGAAATTTTGTTTATGCATTTTCATTCAGTGGTCACTACATTGTGAAACCTGTTAAAGATACATGTTTGAAGGGGTCTCAGTGTTATTTTTCACTTTCATTGTTTACTTAATGTGCTGATTTTTAAAAACTATAATTTCACCTGATAATCTTTCTTTGCATCCTCTAAAAATTAAAAGTAAAATTGATAGAAACTTAATCACTTACAACTAGAAGAATTAGAGATGACAAAACTTCAGTCGTTTGATTGCACACAATTCAAAAGAAAATGTGTAGGAAAGAAATTTTTGTTTTCAGAACTTCTTCAAAGTGGAAACTATAAGGTAAACATGAATTAAAGAGATGTTTCATGAAACAACTGGACCACCAAGATGGCTTATGTGACGTAGCTGCTTTAGTACTTCAAACCACATTGAAAACATGCCCTTTTTTCTCGAACAACCTATAACACACCTTAGTGATACACTATTTAGTGTAGAGTAAGGCCAGATGATGAAATGCACTTTATTTATTATCATCCCAGAGTCAAGGCAGTTCTTGAGATACTGTAGTAATCTGCATACTTTAATAATGTTCTGTTGTGCACAATGTTTTCTGTTTTTGTAGAAATCACACCTGAGGCAAAGACCACACTCCACAATAGGCTTTGCTCATCTTGGAGGTAGTGGAGAAGAAGAAGGAGATGATGCAGAGGGTCTGGAACATATTCCAGCTGCTGAGGAGAGTGATTTGTGAGTTTAAACCTTCACTTGAGAAATATAATGGTAGTTTGTTCTTAACTCCAAAGGCAGCACTATTTTTAATTTCTGTGATGGTTTGAGTCGAGTGTCAAGTAGATCATTGCTTTTTTTGTTTTTTTGCCTGGTGAGGAGAAAACAAAAACTATGAAAATATTAAAAAATCGTAATCTGGGATGTAGAGCTGATGAAAGTCACATGGGCTTGGGATGAAGCAACCTTGACTCCATTCACAAAGTCAAATAGCTTATTAGGTTTAATAATGTTGAATGGGGGGAAGGGCAGCGATAATTACACCATAAATTAGTTAGCCTAAAGGTAATACTTCTCTCTGCTGGCATCAGATTGGCATCGCTGTTCCCCAACCCCTAAGAAAAACATAATAGATGTCATATTGTTAAAAATTAGGCTTCAGAAATGGCTTGGATCATTTCATTGGAAGTTCATATGTCTGTATTGCTCATGATGCAAAAGTGTCATTGATCCAGCAAGCTAAATGCTGATGTATAATGTGTATTCATTTTGCATTACAAAGATGATACAGATCTAGTAGTTAGGTCACTTCTGCTTGATTGCATTCCATTGCAGATGCCACTGTTGGCTATTTGCTTAGGTTCTCAGTGATTGAATCATTAGTGGTGGAGGTAGAAAAGGAATAGCGGGATAAGATGATGTTGCCACCTTTCATAACCACTGCTGCACTGCAGAGAATTTCACTTATTTTCATTGGTTTCAGGAGTCCCACAGACCCCACTCTTACATTCCAGCGTGAAGGATTTGGACGACAAAGCATGTCTGAAAAACGGAAAGGTCATTTGGATCCTCGAGCATCGGAAGTGTATCAAAGAGCTAAAGCATCAAAGGACCACAAAGAGAAGGGTATGTCTGTTTGTTTGACAGTACAATCTTCCAAGTAAAGATATCTTAGAGACAGCCACTCATATACTTCTTGCAGATTCTGTAAATTACATGTAAATAAGATGTTATCTAGGGCTGTAGTAATATAAATTACGTTTGTGCTGTAGTTTATTCTTTTCATTGTGCACTCTTATTAATATGCAATAAGCTCAGAAAAATTGATGAATATTTCTAGTTGTTTATGAGAATAAAAGCATACATATTAACAAATCTGAAGCTTTAGCAGATTGTTTGCTCAAATGTTAAAGGAAATGGTATTTCAGGTTAGACCCACCGGAGCTGTTTGACAGGGGGAAAAAATCAGTGAAAAAGTTCTCACTATACCTTTTTTAAAAAATCAATAACTGTATCTAGTATGTAAGTCCCATTATAAGATTGTGTGACCCCAAAGGTTGTGTTGTTTTCAGCTCCTTTCCCATGCCGGCGTGTTAGATCCTTTCATGTGACAGGTATAGTGTTGCATCATTGCTCGCCACAACACATCTCCAGTTCTCTGTTTATGTTCATGTCACACAGCTCTAGCCCTTTTTGATGTTGTTTGACAAGCAGTTTAGGCTCGAATTCTTTGCAGTTCTTTAGATTCAGACAGAAGTGGTTTCTAATTGTCACGTAAACAAATTTCATTTGAGATAATTTTTGTGGCACCCTTTCATTTCAGTTTTCATTTAATTGTTTTTGTGACTAATACAGCACTTTTATTTTAATTTGTCTAACATACTGTCTATAATGACATTTTTGGCATGCAGCTGTGTTTTTACACAATTTGTTTTTACTTATACTCTGACAGCTCCTAATAAGTTTTTGTTTTGTTAGCTTTCTTAAAACCACTTTAGTTTCTTGGTATAAACCTAGCTGAAATTTAAGTAAGATCCCGACAAAGCAATAATTGACATTCTCATCAAATAAATCAGAGAAAATAAATGTCTCGGCTAAAAGATGAGGCAACACATGAAAATTGTAGAATGTGAAATAGACAAATTCATGTTTCCTTGGAATTACTAGGCATAAAATTCATTTGGATCCTTTCAGCCTTCAAACTTAATATCACTACATCAAATTCTATACTTTGTTGGTTACTGGTGTGTATTCATCTACCCACGGATTTGGTATTGTTAATAAGTCTGTTGTGATTTTAGAGTGAGGGGCTATCCTATACCTCACTGAAAGCATAGCCAATATAATCACTAAATATTCTGTTTACAGTAGCACTTCATTCCTTTACCCATATCCCTTTAGATTATTCTTTGTATACCAGGCTATGGTGTATTTGTATAATTTGCATAAAAATATGATCAGAGGGAAATGTATTCTGGATGTTTTATACCATCACTGTATCCTTATATCACTTGCCTATCCAAGCTTGAAATAAATGGTCCTGTCATAGAAGTTTCTGCCATGAGTGCATTTACCCAGCCAACCTCGCTTTCTCTCTCTTTCTCTTTTTCTCTTTCTTGTTCTCTTTCTCTCACACACTGTCAGTAATTTTAGCAACAAATTTTGGCTTGTGGAAAAGTATCTGCCAGCAATTTCATTGATAGTTTCACATGAAGATCAATATGTGAGGTTATTGCAAAAATCATATCTTTTTTGCAAGCAGCATAACAAATAAGCATGAAAATAATACTGTATGACCAATAGCTTTCATTAGACATTGAAAATGTATTACAATGTATTATGACATTGGAGTGGACCATTCAGTGTATTAGGGTCTGTTCCTGTCCTGTCAGTGTGAATACAAAACTGTCAGTATGGTTGACCAAACTGCACAGATATGAAATGCCTGCGTTGCTTGTGATAAAGGCCAAGTTTTTACAGACTTGCAGAATTGAATCATTTTTGAATGCTGGTCTGTAACTATAGCTTCAGATTTATGTTACTTATCGATTTCATCAAATATATAGTGTGAACTCAACTATATGGTTTTTGCACATGTGTGTCTGCAAGTATTTTATTCATGCATTTATGAGCATGGGTAATCTTGCATATTTAAGTACAAATATACACGTTCATGCATGAATGCACACATGCTAGATTTTTTTGGTTTGTTTTGCTAACTCAATAACTCACCTGCTGACCAGAATATCTAGTCATATTTTCAACCATTAAAGTCATTATTACTCTCAAACTAAAAGATCTGTTCTGTACTGCCAGGCATGTAGACTAGTTTAATTCTCTTTTTTAATGTGCCAGTATTGTGTGTATGTGAGCGTGTGTGTTTTGTGCATGTATGCCTGTGCATATGTTCATGTATGTGAGAATATTTTAATGCTATTTGATTTTATACTTTAAAAATATCTTCAGCTATGTACCTTCACCTCTCATTCACAAAAGAAGGCAGTGCACTGTAGACTGAATGTATTTCATTCAAGTAACATGGTAGCTATTCTTCATGCTAGTCTTTGACACCTCCTATGGTGACCTGCAAATTGTTCACAGGCATGGAGAGCACCTCTCATGATGAGACTGATGGTAATACAGGACCAGTGACTCGAAGTGGATCTATGGAGGCTCTTCCAACCAGCTCTGTGCAATCCTCCTCTACTAACCCAAGCATGCTGCATGACTCTAAAATTAGTAGGTTACATAGCAATTTCATTGCCTTGCATGTAGCACGTTTTAATCTTGTGAAGTTCTTATTGTACTTACTGTATTTACTGTGGTACTTTATTGAGTGAAGTGGGAGGGAGGTGTCAATTATTCTTGAGTTGCCTTCTTGTTTGCATGATTAATATTGTGCTGTATTGTAAAATACTGTGTGCAAGAAATGTTATCATCAACATGGTGTTTTAATATATAAATAAATTAGCATTTTGTTCCAACTTTAATCATTATCATCGTTATTGTGTTTTAATATATGTCAACATTTTGTCCCAACATTGATCTTTATCATCAACATTGTGTTATAAGATATATATATCTCAGCATTTTGTTCCAGCATTGATCTCTGTATTAGTCCTTGTCCTAGGTTTTTTATACAAATGTCATGACTGGAAAATCATTTTGCATGCATTATATCTTTAAAAATAAAAGCAAGGAAATCCTTTCTCCCTATATGGAAGACATGTAGTAAATGCTGTCTTGCCATATTTAAGCCTTGCATCAACATGAAAATGTGACATCTCTTTTTCTGTACGTACCCTAGGCATGTACAGGCCTCCAGATGCCATAATGCATGAAAGACCACACACCAATTTGAAAAGGTCATCATCACTGGAAGATCTCACAACAGAATCTGACCAGTTTACTGATGTCATTTCTGAAGAGCCAGAAGAAATGCCTGCTTGGCGGCTGGGAAGGATGGGTCGTGTCCGCACCTGCAATGAGAGTTTTCGAGCAGCCGTGGATCGATCCTATGACCCTATTGAGCCAGTAGTGATGGATACGTGTAAGATGCTGTAAATTCAAAGCAGTTACATCATTTTCCAATGACTATCCATCATGGATACTGCCTGCAAATACTTTAAACACCCAGTGGAGTGATAGTTGCTAGGCAAACATTTTCTAGCTTCAGTTGCATGAGACCTAACCCTGGTCTGTTCTCATTCCATGCACTATCAATCAACTGTTCGAGATTTTCCTGCCTAAAAACACCTTGATGAAGGTTTTTGGGCTCGTCTCTAAATTTGGCCCTGTAGACATGAAAGTATTTTCCCAGGAGCTTCAAATTTGGGCAGTTTGCTGTGCCCGCTTTGAGAAGACATGGGTTTTTACCAGTTTTAAAGCATCCTGGAAGGAAACAAGGAATTGAGGGGGGAAAAGGGACAAATGCATCTATTCTCACTTCCAATCCTTGTCATCTTTCATCAGTTTTTATTATGTATATTTTGTTGGATATAAATAGACTCTGCTTATGTGCATGAACTGTTATTTTTGCGTGACATGTTGTTATATTGCTGTGGCTTACCTCAGTTTATTATTGCGTTACGTCAATATTGTCCATTATGAATGAGGCTGAGATATAACTTCTACACATATTTTTCCAGGGATAATCACAATCTTTTCACATTATTATGGCCTAAATTTTCAAAATTCATCATTTTCCTGATATTTTTAGTCATATTTGAATTCTTCTTTCACAATGATCCCAGATACTTAAGTTTATTGGTCTTGCTGCATTCTCTCATGCCATCTTGATCAACATTTAAAAAAAATAGCATAAATCTGTCGGGGCACAATTAAAAAGTTTAACAACTTGTTATGCATCTATTATGTTTTCATTATTTTGACTTACTTTCAGTGGAGGAGGAGAGCGTGGAGAGCGGCTCATTTAGCGTAGGTCACAGGTCATCTGGTCGATCATCGCTGAGTAGTGACAACACTGGTGAAGATTATAACAGCCTGAAACACAAGAAGAAAGGAAAGGAAAAAAAGAGTGGAGGAGGACTTCTTAAAGGGTTTCTAAGGTAATGCTCTCATCCTTTCTCTTTCTATGTCCCTTAACTGCAATGTCATTGAGGGAACATGCAGCAATGGTGAAGGCATACCACTGGGATGCTTTTATCCCCTGACACCCATGCAGATTTGATTTAATAACTGTGAACACTATAAAATCTTGATGAGAATGAAAAATGAAGTGAGGTTCTAAAATATCAATCAGTTTTTGTGCCTTAGAAATATTTGTTTTCGTTGTCCTCAGAAGTGTATGTGTGTGTGAGAGAGATGCAGTGACAGAGAAGGGGATTGGGTGGGGGTCTGGGGTTGATGCATTAGTAGAAAAAGTCCAAGGAGATCATAGTTCTAGCATTTTTTGGCTGCTTTCTGTAAGAGACTAGCTGCAAGTCTTCCTCATAATTGTATCCCTAATTACAGAATACCAACTGTGTATTCTGAAAAGGGAACAATTTGAATGCTTACAGAAAATGGGATTTAAATGAATTATAGGCTATATAACTATGTCAATAACCATGTCAAAACACTCAAACCAAGAGTCTCCACAGCAAGTAATGTTTAAGTAAGCTTTTTATTTATATGATATATTGGTCCAAAAACCATTTGTGCCTAACCAAAAACAAAGAAAAAAGATTATGTTTGAATCTCAGGCTTGGCAAGGGTCGCAAATCAGCTGAAGACATGGCCCTCAACCAAGAACGGTCACGTTCACGATCGGAAGAAAGACCATCTCATCTGACTGTGATCAGAGATTCGGAGGGGGCGGACTTGCAAAAGTTAAATCAGGACCTAGAGGAGAGGTAGGCTGATCTGTATGCAAAACTGCAAACAAATAGTAGCTTTCAACCAGGTCAGTTTTTTTTTTTTAAATGGTAACGATTCTGTGATGTCCAATAAGACAATGGTTCTCAAAATGTGGTCACAACTTGTGGGCTGCACGCATAAGTCAGGTTGTCCGTGGCTGACAGTCATCGTATGTCAGAAAAGTGATGTTTAAATCGCTAGATATGCTAATTAGTCCAGTATTGATTTCACATGAGTTTTAATTTTATCAATGTCCAACTGCTTGCTTGCATAAAATGCTCGCTTACCAACAAAGTCTTTATGTCGCAGCACGAGCATTGTGTCATTTAACTGCGTCATCCATTACCCTTAGTGCATTTCCTTATTTTTAATTTTTATGTGTACTTTGCGAAGTATGTAATTTTATGTAAGCTGATTACTATACTACTGTCACAAAAGTACATTTAGTTTTGAATTTTAATGAAACAAATGCAGCAATTTAAATTTTAAATTCATGGTAAAGAGTGATTTTAGGCTATGGTGGTATGCCATATTTTTTACTTCAGTAAAGTGGTCCGTGGTCCAAAATACTTTGAAAACTACTGCAAAATGAGACAGGATTTTTGTTAAAAGGAAAATTGTTGGAAATAGATTATAAAGCATCACAGAAATATATTCCGGTGGTCTTTTATGACAGGGATGAGAGATATATGTTAATGCATTTTTTCTTTAATCACACCTGGATTTGTCAAGAAAACAGGAAGTGACAAAAGGGCAGTATTTCTGAAAATAGCATCGCCTGCACGAGATGAATTTGAAAAGTGTTCTCTTCTACACTCAGATGAAGTTAGTTCCTAAAGATAATGGCTGAAAACTGCAGTGGGTTAACTTTGTTCAGAGATTTGTGAATGGTTTCTTGACAGAACTTGGTCATTTGGTGTCAATTGCATTGCAGCCGAATTCAGGAGCAGTATCGTCGCATACAGGAGCAACAGAAAAGGCAGCTTCAGCAACAAAAACAAATCCAACAGCAACTGCAGCAGCAACAACAACAATTGCAACAACAGCAACAACAGCTTCAGCAACAACAACAACTTCAGCAGCAGCAAATGCAACAGCAGCACCAACAACAACGAATAGCCTCCTCTTCCTCCTCTCTTCCCTCAGACACATCATCTCTTGTGTTCTTAAGTGACGGAGGACGATCTGAGAGTCCTTTCAGACCATACCACCAGCAAAACATTAGGGGCCAGTATCCCGTAGTTGTGGGACGCACAGATTCTGGAGGCAAAGTGAGTCAGAGAGGGGGAGGTAATAGCATAGGGGAGGGATCCTTGATGAATCAGGCACTGACAAGAGCAGAACGTATTCAACAGTTGCGTATGGCTCACCAGAAGCAGCATCGCTCTCGACATGGCCTGTACCCAATGGATCAGCAAGAAGAGCTGTATGAACAGCAAATCATGGAGGAAGAGAGGCGGGTATGTCATGAGCAATAATTAAAATGTTCTTGAATGCTTTAGATTGTGTGCGTTTGTGGTAAGTAGCTTCTAGCAAGGTTCTAGTACAATGTTAGAATTATTAGCAGTAATACATATTTT
Source organism: Pomacea canaliculata (assembly GCF_003073045.1). Taxonomy (NCBI): domain Eukaryota; kingdom Metazoa; phylum Mollusca; class Gastropoda; order Architaenioglossa; family Ampullariidae; genus Pomacea; species Pomacea canaliculata. The sequence continues at coordinate 13,679,930 of NC_037594.1, read as the reverse complement.
GAGCATTTGAATATTTTGTAGTTTACCTTGTAAATTTTCCAGTATAATAGCAACATTTAACATCAGTAATGTACTCTTCACAACACTTTGTTTCCCTTGTCTGACTCATTAAGATTAATTGCTTTGCAGCGCATCATGTCAGCAGAGGGTGGAAGGGAACCACGAACTTTGTGGCAAGTTCAAGCAGAAATCAGCCATTACCCACAACAATTCAGCAGGTACAAGTATTGTTGAAAGGATTTGTTATCTAGATATATATACAAAACTTACAAGTTGTTTTCATAACTGTTGACAGCTGTGGTGCTTCCAAAATTACATTGTTATGAAATGCTTTTGAGTATCAAAGTCTGGGTTACAGAAAAAGAGAACACATATTTGTGTGTGTGTACATCTGCAAGTGCATTCTTGGTAAGAGTGACCAAAATGGATTCACTGGATATTATTTAGCAAAATTTTGTCTGTGTTATTTCTTAAATCTCCCTGTCTCAATATTGGATTTCAGTATCAGAAGTGTAGCATATTGCTCAAACGCTGTTACAGACCGACAAGCCGTCAAAGTGAAGGCTACAGAAACACCCCACACTCAGTTATATCAAGCCTGGGAAGTGACAGTGGTTTTTCCCATCATGGTAGTCATTCTCACAGTCACAGTTTTGCACCAGTTCATCATGCCCATGTTCATCATCCATTTGATTACCGCCACGAACCTTTTGATTCAAGACTGGACCCTCACTATCAGCAGAGTAGCAGCAGCAGTGCTAGTGATCGTTATGGTGACCGGCAGAGGCTGTTTTTCGAGGAAACTGTTCGAGGACTTAGGGATTCGTCTCATCGTGCAGGGTATGGTTCGAGTCAGAGACCACTGCAGGCATACTCGGACCCTAGCTTCAGCTAAAGTGTGAAAAGATGACAGGCACAAGCTACAGGAGAGCTGCAGACTTGGGCACCCTTGAAATGTGATATGTCAGGATATCACTTCTTTGGAAGTGTGTGTGTATGACTGCATGAATGGTTGGCAGGGTGTGCATATAAGAGAGAGTTACAAAGCTTACTGTTAAACTAATGTAGGCAATGATTTCTGCACAAGAGTGGGTGAAACATATCTTCAACATTCCAAGCAGGTTATTTCTGCATGATGTCTCAATGAACAACGCACGTACATCAGCAGTAAAGCAGACCAGCAAAATGCAGTGTTAAAACATAAAATTCTTTATGATACTGATGATACAGTTCACAGTCAACATGTGTGATAACTGCTGTATGAACCTGAAAGGTGTAACCTGCTTCTAATGCTCAAAGATAATCTGTGCTTCACCAGCTACATAGCAGACTCATGCCGGTCAACATGCTGCTGTGCATCAAACATGGTGATAAATTCACTCTTTTTATGTATTGTAATAAAAAAAAGGATTTTTTTATATGTAAAATTTATAACATAATTTATTGTTGGATTGAAGATGATTTCTTTGGGCACTAAGGTCCCAGAGACTAAGTTCGCCATTTTTGTGTCAGTTGATCTTAACAAATGAGTCAGTACTTCCCCTGCACTTAAGAAGTAATGTTAATCAGACTTTAACGGCCAGTGTAAACATGAAGTTACTGTGACTTTAAATTAGCAAGCCCTGAAAATTTAGTCACAACTTTAAGCGTTGCATTTCATCTTAAGTATCTGAGCAGGAGAGACATGAATTGATAACCTCCTTCAGATGTCGATAAAATTTTATTTCAAGATTTTTTTAAGAAGAAAACTTTGATATATTCTTTTTGAGACAAACTGTATTGTAGCTTCATTGTAGAATAGGCATTTCGATCAACTCCTTACAGAATGACAGGGGCGTTGGTGCTAAATGCAGAAATACAGTGAAATGTACCTCTCTTTATCCTATCATTAGTTTATAAATTTTAGGTTTAAACATCGAGAGCAACATAAAGGGAGTTAATTGCATATTGGACCAGAAATGAGCTGAACGGAGTGCTGTCTTAACATTTTCATTCATTGACTGGCTTTTTCACATTTGTGTTCTTGTATTGGATACTTTACCAGACCAGACCTTGTTGAGTCATTACTGTTACTGACATGTTCAAGCTGACATGTTCAAGCTCACATGTTCAAGGCGGGCAGAAGCTTCAGAGCATGTCCACATTAAATCTAAGCCAGATATAATGCACATACATATGCATGCATCCTCATTCACTTAATGTGTGCATGTGTCAATTAATTCTGATCAAAATTTTAAAATGCAAATGTGTTCAGATATTTCTGAAAGTAAACAATATTTTCTAAATTTCCTTTTCTTTTAGGAAAACGAAAGATCTTGTAATACTCCATCATAAAAACAATTTAAAAGTTGACATGACTGCAGACTGTAACTGCACTAAAAACACTGCAAAATGCATTTGAATGCTTTTGCTTTCTTTAAGTGTTTTGATTTCTGAATTCTGTATATAAGGACATTGTGTATGACTGGCTGAGTGATTTTATGGTGTACTTGAACTTCAGTACTAAAAGATCAGATGAAGCATCATAGCTTAAATGAGTTTCGAACAAAATGTGCTTGTTATGTATTGACTTTTTTCACAAGGATGATGGCAGTCAACAGCACATCATGAACCACCATATGGCTTGAAACAGCTTTACAAATGCTTTGTGCTTTTATAAATACAGAAGTTTTTTTGGAATAGTTTACAAAATGACTGGTAGAAAAGATATTTATATTTTAGTTTTGTGCATCAAAATTGTTTTCCCCTCAGAATATCTTATAAATGCAAAAGGAATGATGGCTGCCTTGAGGCTAGTGCACTGCACTTCAGAGCAGTCTCTAGGATCACTTAGAGGGAGAACTTTCTCTGCACATCCACAGAACTGGTCTATGTATTAAAAGACAGTAGACGGAGAAAGCTGGGCTTTGCCTTCTGTTTACCATGCCCTAGACGCTGTAAGCCACATAACAGTTCCCAGTCCCTACAGTCAGCAAGCTCTGGTTCTTTACCTTTGCCTAAGAGTGCAAAATAAAATTATGAAAAAGGATATTCATTTCACTAACTCAGTATCACATTTCTGCTACAAGGTGTAGACCAGAATGATGTGGAGTTGTGGCATGTAAACATAATCAAAATACTTTATGCTTGTCTGAACCACCTAGTGGTACATCAAACACAATGCAATATACCTTATGAGCCATCTATGTTTTGTAAGTTTTTTAGTGCGTTTTTTTTTAAATGCATGGCTTGGGTTTTATGGATTTTGCTTGTCAAATGTCAAGCTGCTTCTGTTCCTGTTGTGAACAAAACAACAGAAGAATGCACATTATAAATAATGTCTATGCTGTGCTGCTTTGCCAGCTATCTTGCTTCCCATTACATGGTTCCATTTAAAGTACTTCATGTTTTCTAGCATCAGTATGTCAAACCTTTGTTACATTGATGAAATTGCTAGCACTGCAGGCAGGCACAAGAAACCTGTGCAGTTCAGAACCATGTCAAATTGTCAGTCATCTTTATTAAAAGTGGTTCCTGATTGGGCTCATGGAACTTAAATGACTTGGTCCTGTATTAATCTGTTGTCTATTTATACAGCATCAACTTTGTAATTTGCTAATGTCCTTGGCTGTCTGGGCTTTGCCACATTTTTGTTCTCTTCTTTAAATGATAGGGTTTAAGACAAGTTTTAATTTTGCAGGTTTGTGAATGCTGCCGGCCTTGAATATCCCTTTTCTCCTCATTGTGTTAATTGTGGATAGAATGTGATGTCATCTGTTCTGGAGACAGCATATAAGTAAATGTCTTTCATGTACATCGATATTCAGTATATGTATAAACTCTCCCTGTCAATAAAAGTCTTGCATTAACAGACCATAGAGAAATATAATGAAAGTGAAAAAAGTAGAATCGCTGAACGGTCAGCTGACACTGTCTCTGCAATGTACTTCCATAGGAAGCACATGAGAAGGAGAATTTTCACAGGCAGCACAATGATATCATGGGAGGAAGTCTGTTTTTATTATTTGATACTGTTTACAGTGACAAACATGCTCATACTTTTTTAAGACAAGCTGTTTCATCTTTATTTTTGGTGTGTGGTTATTTTTGTAGTTATTCATTTACCACGTAAAATTCTGTGGCCCATCAGTACAACCTTTAAAATCTTTCTGCAACCCCTTGGGATGATTGTTCTTTTAAATACATCATGAACAGACCAATGGGAAGAAGAAATTGTTTATGCTGAACATCACAAGAAATATTTGGCAGCTCCTATTTATCGGAACACAAGAGAAAAAAAATATTTTCTTGCCTTCAGCTTTGCCTTGCAAATTATTTCGTTTGAAATGGTTTGTATTTTTTATTTTATTTTTCTCACTTGCCAAGGCTTGCTGGAGTTTCACTATTTTACAACAGCAGGCATAATATGTTTATGCATCATTAAAGAAGTCCATTTTCCAATGTCACTCAGAAACTGCTTTCCAAATTCTAAGTGTTTCATAAAACAAGCTTCATACAAGTGTAAAAATAAATACTGTTTGACAGTAATGCCATATCATTAATGTAGCCTTTTCCTCCATCATCACCAAAAACACTGGTTTGGAGTTGACATAATTCTGTTCACCTGCCTTTGGTCTTATTTCCTTTTTAACTCAAAATCGTCCCACTCCCACATAGTCCAGGAACAGGGAACAGTTCTCTTTGCTTGCATTATAAGTGTTTTTTTTTTTTTGTTTTTTTTGCAAAGTAGAATCACAAATTTTATATTATCTTGAAACCTGTGGAAGGCAGCCTCCTAAGTACAATGAAAGACAGTAAGTTTTCCATCTTATCTTTTTTAATCTTGTCTTGTTTTTAATCAGTAAATGTGTAAACAGATTTCTCCCTCTGAATACTTTGCAGTGAAGCATTCTGAAATAGGCAGCACTGTGTGGCCCATTATTAATAAATATACTAGTATGCAGAAAGTTAAATTTTTGGGACTTGTTAATTTCTAACTGGAACTAATCAAAATTGCTCTGTTGCATCTCTTATCCTTTATTGTATTTTTTGTGTATGTGGTCTTCAACTTTATACCATTAAAATGATGACATTGTCACTCAGGCATACCAGTTCACTGTCTCTCTTGACTTGATAATATACCAGGCTAGAAATTTTGTAGTTCTTAATAGTTTGTTTTCTCAGCTTTTCATTTTCTATTGGCTGAAATTTTTAAGTAATAAAAGATCCAATTGGCATGGAGCTGCCAAAACTATTCTAAGAATATTATAAAGCATATCAAAGTCTACAAACCATAAAGAGAAACCAGAAAAACTATCTTTCATAAACAACAGTAGGATTTGGTGCTTTTCTGTGGTGCTCACCACATATTTCATGCAGTTAATCTTGCTTTTGGGTTTGGTGGTATACAGCATGTTGCATTTTTAATAGTTACTATGGACACTTAAGCTGTCCAGACAAAGCGTGCTATTATTTGCTGTGAGCATGTCTATTACACAAGGGATATTTTGTATGTATGCATGCAAAGAGAACATTCTTTGAATAACAAAAAAGTATTCTGTGTTTTTTCAATTTTGCATAAACAGAAATATTGACGTTTTATGTGAGTTAAGTTTTGGTGGCTTATACTTGCTGTAATACAGCTGTTCTGCACTTTGGAGCTGGACAACAAATTGATACATTCTTTCATTTAAATATTATTAGTGAGAAAATTATCTTGAGGTTTGAGAAGACCTCAAGAAATATTTGTATTTTCACTAGCACAACTAAAAGGATGCAAGCAACAATAATAAGGCATGAGTCATGCTATTCCTGCAATCTAGTCAAATGCAGGAAGTATGCTATAAAAATATTGTAAATAGCAAGCTTAACATTCCTTTTTTCCAGTATTCTGAACATTCTATAAGATTTTTAGCTCACTTGGAAGAGGAAATTTTGCTGTCAGCAAATGTATTGACTGTTGCACATTAAAGTATACAAACTGCATGTGTGCATATATACATACACTTATATGCTTGTTGAAGTGAGTGAATTTCAGGTATAAGAATGCCACTTTTAAGAATTTGTTGTTAATTTTTTACCAAAATACCAAAAGGTTCCCCCTCCGCAATTTGGCTATGGTATAAAACTGAGGTTAGTGGCACCCAGTGACTGCTTTCTCGTATATATTAAAAGACTTCTAGTTAGAAGTGTGTAAATGACACCACCTCTTCATCCTAGCCCATTTGTACAAATGTTATCTCGAGGTCATCATTATCCCAGTTTCAGATACATGTAACGGCTAAAATGTATTTGAACGTTTGTGTGGACAAACTATGCAGGATTAGTTACCAAAAAAATTATACCTTTGCAAAGTTGTCTCCAGCCTCTCATTATGTAGTAGGCAAGCAGCTGGAACACTGTCCACAGAGCATGCTTGGAATCGTGTGTCCGTTTCTTAGTTGTTATTGTGAAGCCCTTGCTATAAAAGTCATGTAATCCTTGGGCTTGTTGCATATTAAAATACGTACCTGCTTATGTAAAATCAGATAAGATTTTTCAAGGTACTTTTCTAACTGATGTCAACAACTGCTAGTTTAACAGATTTATGTCGTATTCCCCCTCCTTTTTTTTAAACTTTTCCCCTGCATTATGAAAGGTATGAGTGTGTTGTGGAAAGGGCAATGAATTTAACAAGGTTTGTCGAATTTGCATAGTCTGACCTATTACATATTTGGGCAGAAATTGATGTAACCTAGTCAAGCAGATAACCTCTGTTATGTACTACAGTGCTCCAACATAGACACTTCATGCCACATGGGTCTGAGGCCACGTACACTAGTATTAGGCAGGCATATTGCAGGGCAGGTTATCAGCTTCACTAGCCTGTAGGTAGTTACAACCTAGACATGAATTGCAGCCAAGCTTATGAGCCAAATGAGAAAATGTGTGCAGGTATGTTGTCAAGAGAATGAGTGCTTTAAGGCAGGAGGCTGCTACTAGCTCTATGAGCAAATTCATCATCAGCTGGTTTAAGTTTTCGTCTCCTCCAAAATTTGTGATTCATGTTTTTATGTTCTAGAACATGTGATCAAGAAATGAGTGTTTAATGCTCACTGGACTTTGTTTTTGTTTTTGGTTTTTTTTTTTAAACATTTATGCTGTCCCACAACATAACTCTTATGTCCCTTCGCATTTTACTCCCAGTTTTGTAAGCTTTGTGTCTGAAGCTTGGTTGCCGAATTTTGAGTCATGCAGTTGTACAGAAGTGAGTAGGTTTTCTTTACTGTACAAAGGTCACTCACACCCTTGTAACTTAACAGCTCATTTTCATCTGGTTTTTGCACTTTTCCTGTGTGAATAGGTTGGAGTAAAGTTTTGGTGTAGATTTAATTATTTTCACTTCAAACCTTTCCATGTATTTATATTAACTGTGTACAGTTCTTTTTTTGTACGAGGCCCAAACAATAAATGATATTTAACTCAAAAGCATTCTTCAAAATAATGGGTTTCAGATTTTTCATTTGTCCTACATATTCAGGGTTTAGTGTTTAATATTGAAATATTTTGATTGTGGATACACATACCTGTTTGACAGCTTTTATATTAATCTCTACATTTACATATATGGTCAAGCAGTTATTTTCAAAATGTGAAAGCTACAGGTAAAAAAAAGCAACAACAAAAACAATACTGTGTACCAAGACTGGTATGTCAAGAGCTGATTATTTCATTAACATCCTTCTGCAAAAATCATACTCGTGCCAAAAAACTGACATTACAAAGAGCATGTTTTACAATTATGATCTATGCCCCTGAGTAAAAATGGAGATTTCTAGGATAGCTAGTAACCTCATTGGGCTGCACTTGAACTGACATGTACACCATTTTAACTGACAGAGGCATGTGTATGGTGAATCAAAGTTGTGGATGGGTGTTGGCTCAGATTTTTTCTTTAAGGTCAGATTTGAACTGGGGTTTGGTTAGTGGGCATATCAATTTTTTTTATTTATTTTTTTTTTGGGGGGGGCTAAAAAATGGAAATTCAACTGTTTTTACTTAAAATAGCTGATCTCTTTTGACAATGCATCTTTTATATGTTTAATAATCATGTTAGCTGTCAAACAACAGGAAAAAGTAGTAAGGAACACCTTGCAGCCTAATCATATAACCTTATGTACCAGACCACCAAGAGTGATAATATATTTTCAAGAAAAATATTGGGGGATAAAACAGAAAAATTGTGCAAGCTAAATTTTGAATAAAATTTAACTGGCCATAAGCATGATTTTCATATTGTAACACAAAATTCCAGTTGAAAAGGCAAAGAATGAATGATAACATGAGCCCAAGATTTAGTTAATTGTATAAGGCACTGAAAAATTAAAACACAATTTCTCATTCATTCATAGACCATTTACTGAAAAATGGCAGCCAAGGATAAAAGTAGTAACCTTTTAAGTTTTTTGCCAAGATAGTAAAGTGATTTTAACCCACCATAAACAGCAGAAGCAGTTGTTCTATGTCACAGAAGGAAGTCAAGTCTCCTGGAAATGTTCTGTGCATTATCAGTGAAGTAAGAAAAACACTAACCACAGACCCATGGTTTGCATGCGAATTTTCAAAAAGCCTTTTTTCAACCTTGTCCCAGGATAAAAACTGAGCTCACAGAAGGCATCAAACACAAATATGAAATTTTGTTTAGGTCATCTTGTACGTCCTAAACCTTCTTTTGTAGCATTATCTTTGATTTAGGGAAAAATTTTGGCACAATCATAAGTATACCAGATATCTGGGCGTAAATAATTAGTAAGACACTAAAAAACATTCACAAATCTTTGGCATGCACCCTTTCTTGGGATCACTGATTCAGGTGATCAAACAAGTTTCAATGTAACATGCACTTGATTTCATTTTTACACTGGCTGATCATGTTCTATATTTAAAATATATTTTCTTAACAAAAGTTTTTTAAGTAACCAACACTATTGTATACCAGAGATGAGCTATCCAAAACAATTTGAAAAATATATCCTGTGAAAACATAATTTTTGAGGGAACAGTTTCAAAAATTATTTGGTATTTTTTTCCCATCCTTTGAACTCATTTGTACTTTTCTAGTTATTCTTAGTTATAAGGAACAGGAAGAACTGAAAAAACTTATTTAAAAAAAAAAAACAAACCTGTACAATCACAATTCATCTTTATCTTTCCTAAGGACACTGTTGCCTTTTCTTTCAAAAATGAAATAAAGTCTTTGAGTTCACGTCCTCCTTCATATTTTAGTGGCTTGTCCTTGTTGTTTGTAGGAGCGAAATAAATTGTAGGGAACCCTTCAGCTGGGTAGTTGTAGGGCACATCATTTGCTGTGGCATCCATCTTGGCTATGACAAGATTTTTGACAGACTTTAACTTCTTTGCTAAATCTTTGTAGACAGGTTCTAATTTTTTACAATGACCACACCAAGGAGCATACAGCTCAATAAGGACATCCTTTGATGTGTCTTTGACTATCTTGTCAAAGCTTTTACCTACTACTATGGTTACTGGACCCTCCTGTTTCTTTGGTACTGGCTGAGACTTGATATGAGGCTCAACTTTACCTGAGAAAAAGGAAACATCTTTTATATGACTACTAGAGTACACAGATTTACAACCGATGTTTTACTTTTACGGTAAGTCATACAATTATAAATCACCTATACATTTTAAGGTCCTTTGCAACTTATACACCAAGTTTATGGTCAATATCTTATACCAAATATAGAAACCACATATTAAAAAGCATATTGAAAAAAAAAATACATTCAAAATCAAAAATAACCTTTTAAAAATTGATTCAGAAACTCTCTGACTTCATCAGGATCAAACTCTTCCATGGGTTCCATGGGGTACTTTTTGCCATTAGCCAGAATACCAATGTTGATTTCCTCTGATGAATCTTCCAGCCCTAGCTCTTTCAGCATCTGCATGTTTTTCTCCTCGTCAGCAACAGCAAAAGTTATATTTCTGAAGTCCTTTGCAATGCTTGCAATTTTCTTTCTCCACATTTGGGTTGCTGCAAAAAACAGTGAATTCGTAAAAAAACGATTCCTTCAATACAGTTTTTATTTGAAAACCCATCCACTGTTGTGAAATTGGCAAAATTGAAAATTATTTTGGTTACATTTTATATTTAACAAATACAACCTGCAGTACTTTTCATCCATAGTAAACAAAACAATTCTGTTTAATTTTTATCCTTACAATGCTTACTAGGTTAAGGAACTGACAGGAACTCCACTCCACTTAAAAATTCACTTCTTCTACTCTTCACTTTTTTTCTGAGAATTTTACAAGTTTGTGTAAATAATGTACCTTCTCTATGGTCAAAGCCCCAGTCTACATCATAAAAGAACAGACACAGAGGGCTGCGCTTGGCATAGCGGGCCTGATTGTTACTATCCATGCTGCCTACTAGTGGGAACTCATTGTCAACAATGAACTTTGTGATTTCATCTGGTTTGGTGTCTTCCTATAAACAAAAGGCAAGAGGAAAATACTTAAGAAACTTGATATTTACACGTTTCAAATCAATCCTGATTTGACTAGCAGGGTGCAATTTTTTTTAAATGAAAGTTCAGTTTAAAGTTCCATACATCATGATCACCATATAACTAATCAACATATATTCCCTGGAGACAGACTGCACAGACAGCATCATCTCCACTTGCAATATCTCAAAATGAAACTTCCCTCCCTACTCCACCCATTAAATCTTGCACAGCAAACAAAATCTTGGATATTTTCCCAATGAAAGACACCATTAAAAGGCCACAGGCTATTCCTGAACCTAAGGTGTTTCCCATAATGCCTTGAATAATTAAGGTCTCACTTATCATACCTTGATCTCGAACACCTTCCATTTAGGTTCATAACTGGTGTAGTATCGCTCTGGAATAATCACAAGCACAGAACCAGAGTTGGCTTTATAATGATTCTTTATAGTTTCATCTGTGGTAAAACCAGATCTGTACTCTTCCCTGATGTCTTGCACTGTAAGAGGAGGGAAAACAAAGACACCAACATAAATGGTTAAGTAGCAGATTGCCTATTTCCACCTCAGGTCTGAAGACCACCAAATGTTGCTAACACTGAAGACTTGGTAAAGCAAAACATTTGCTTTTGTTTCCTCTCAGAATATTTGATAAGTTGCCATTACTCATACATTTAATATAACCTACTGATTCATGGTATAATATATGAACATGTTTATTGTCCAATAATATTAACAAAATTCCAAACAAATTTAAACCCAGACAACCTGTTTGGGAAAGGCTGGTCGGTTGTTTGAGTTTATGCCATATCACAAAGAAAGAAGGTTACATTACAAAAGAGTGATTTGTTTAGGTAAAAGCTGCTGTATATAGTAAAAATATTTTATTGTAACAGTATAGATATTATCTGCAACTTTCCACTTGATTTAATCACGAATTTTTTTGAGGTAAAAACCCCACAAGAACTGCTTACAAGTATGCTCATAAAATGCACAAATGTTTACTTAACAGGAATCCTGAAAGGTCTGCAGGCGTGGATCCGTCTCACTGTCAAAGATACCTAACACGTTAATGTCATCTTCTTTCAAGAAAGCCTTTAGTGCTTTCAAGCCTACAACTGGCTTGGCTGGATCACCCCTCTGAGATTCCATGTAAGATATTATATCTGAAAATAAAAAAAATATATATATACTAAGGCTAAAAATACAGCAATAATTTTACATGCTGATAATGGATAAAAGAATAAGATAACAGTTCTGCAGTGTCAGTTATATATTTCAATTTAACAAACTCTGTTCTTACAATGTGAGGGAAAAAAGCAATCATTTTAAACTTTTATAAGACATAGCTGTCTCTGAAGAATCTCTGTATACTTTAGATCAGGGGTGCCCAACCTATGGCCTGCTCATTTTAACTAGACACAACATAATTTTATTTTTGATGTTGTCATGATTCTAGAAACGCTGCCATGTTCTGGCCCATGAGATTTTATATCAAGTCCAGTGCAGCCCACAGGTAAAAAAAGGTTGGGCACCACTGCTTTAGATCTTATAAAGAGGAAAGTATTTGCTTGACAAAAACATGTAACAACATACCATAAGTTTCACGCTGACCCTTGTAATCAAACTGCCTTCCTTTACGAAAAACTTTTAGTGTTGGGTAGCCATTCACACCATACTGAGCTGCCAGGTCTGTCTCAACTGTGGCATCAACTTTAGCCAGTATGATTGGGTATTCAGACTGCCTTAACTGCTTTGCTGCCTTTTCATATTTAGGAGCCAACTGTTTGCAGTGACCACACCTAAAAGGAAAATTAACAACTCTTCATGAAGTTCATGTCATAACTTATGAAGAGGAAAAACAACTAAATAGCAGCATGAAATGTCATACCTCAAGCAACTTTTTAAAGGCATTTCCCCGAAACTTTCCTTTCAATCTTTTACTTTTTTTTTTTTGGAAGATAAAAGTAAAGCTGCAAACAGAAGATTCTTTCATGAAGCTTTTTTTGCAGACTGAAACAATTCTTTTTTTCTCAAACCAGCTAATTTTGGTTTTATCAATGACATGCTCTGAGGTGGATGCAAGAATCTTAATCAACTATTTATAGGACTAAATATTCAAATAGTAGTACCAGTGTAAATAATAAATATGACTACTTTGGACCTGCTTACCAGGGAGCATAGAACTCAACCAACATGAGCTCTTCTCGGCTGACTACCTCAGTAAAATTTTCCTGCGTAAGTACCACTACTGCTTCTGGTTCTGGTTTCCAATCAGGACTGGCAATAACTTTCATAAAATTCACAATTCCTGTCAAAAGAAAATTATTGTAAGCATTTGCACTAAAATGCCTTGCCCAACACTTCTTCCCTACCTTTTTTTTCGAAAATTGCAGATGCCATATGGTGTGTGGACTAGGTGGGTGCAATAGGATGGTGGTCAGTGAGCTTAACTCTACAGCAAAATTAAAGTCCAAGACTCACATGGGTCTGTGACTAGAATAAGCCACCACTATCATTGTGATCACCATCACTACCCCCAGTAGATGAGAACCTGATTTATTAGAGAAGGAAAAAGGAAGAGGAAAAAAAGGGTTCAGCTCTGTCTTCTGCAAGCCATCCTTGACAAGGTCAGTATTTTATGCTTCATCACCCCATATGACCACTAGTCTCTAGGACCCTTTAACCTTTTAAATTTGCATTCTTTATCTCAGTTGTGAACAGTATAAGTTTAAGCTGATCACATATCAAGTATCTATTTTTAATTATTTTCAGAACATTTGTTTATATCTTTTGTTGATAATATTTGTTATGTGCTTCACACTAATTATGATTAGAGCAAGATTGTAATCAAGTATCAAACTGAAATAAGTGCACAATCTGGTGTTAAAATAAAACCCTTACCTGTTTTATCTCGACCTCCATCATAATCATAGGAAGAGCCACGTTTAAAAAATTTTAGAGTTGGATAGCCAGTAACATCATATCTGTAAAAAGATATCTTAAGTTAGAATCAACAAATTATTTAGCACAAAATTCCAGAGATCTTAAACAAAAAATCTAGTATAATCTAAAATTACAAATCCATAATCGTAAATTACAAAATTGTAAAATAACCCTATCAATAAAAAAGTTTCTATGCTTTAAAGTATTTGCATATATTCAAACTCACTTCTAAAATTCTTTGATCTATTAACCCATTCAATATGGGTGCATCAATACAATTCAGCTATTGCTATAAAGTTGTTTGCATTTGCATGTGTGAACTGTATTGGAAGAGTAGCATGAAATGGTAGCATGAAAACTGTTACCACTTCATTTTGTGCATAAGGCTTAAAATGTATTTGTAAATTTTCTTGTGCTATCCTGCCCTATCTGAAATGCTATCTTTAATGTATACACCATATATCTACGTATAAAGAAAATACACTAATGAACATATGGGACGTGGCATCCCACACACACACACACATATGTGCAGAATGGTAAAAAAACAGTAAACTCACTGCTGTGCCAAATCAGTTTCTACAGTTGCATCCACTTTTGCCAGTATAACAGGAGGGTCACTCACTTTCAGTTCTTTAGCAGCTGCTGCATATACTGGGGCTAAACTTTTGCAATGGCCACACCTTATAGTTGTAAGTAAACAATATTTCAATAATCAGTGCATACAAACAGCTATTACATCCACTGAAGTAATAATAATGATTGTACATGATTTGTACAATACAAACATTAACTCACTCATTTTCATTGCCAAGCATGACATTGCTGCCACAGAGCAGGTCAAATGCATCCAACGATGCAGCCCCCTCTTCCTTTAAATCAAATTTTTAGTATAGATTTTTCAACCAAAGTTGAAGTCACAGAAAAAGAACTCACCATGGTGCATAAAATTCAACAAGTGCTGTATCAGTGTCTTTGATAAAGTCTGAAAAGTTATCTTTAGTCAAGACCAAAACACCATCGTCATCTCCATCCTCATCTGCATCATTATCATCTGCTGAAAAGAAAGGGGCAACTTTAGGAAGGCTTGCAACTTAACTGTTGACATAGGTTGTTATGGACGCCATGACATACATCATTAAACCATGAATCTGTATCTATACACGTCCGTGATGAAAAGCACTAAACATGACTCTTAAAACCTAGCCCAAAGCAGAATCCTAACCTACGCATTCACCCTAATCACTAATCCTGACCCTAATTCTAGTCCTTGTTTGTAAAAAGTGTCATGAAGTCATGGGACCTCCTAAAGTTGTACCTAGGAAACGTAGAAGCATATAGTAGCACCATGAACGTTCATGGTAGCACGATCTGCACTGCTGAAGTACGCTGAGCAAGTTAAAATGCAATCTCAGAATTTTCCCCCAGTTTACCCGCTGAGATAAATAATAATAAAAGCCGCATCATTATTCAATGTGGCTTCAAACATTTCTTTAAAAAAAACTGCTTGACTAAATCTGAAAAGAATGTTAACTGCTTATTACTTAGTGAGGTGATCCTAGTCCATCGAGTCCTAATTTATTGTTAGTTTTATTTGCATGACATGTTCTTGTACTGTAATCCCATAAATATAATTTTTATTAAAATATTATTTCACCACCAACCTTCAGTATCCTCATCGTCATCTTCATTATCACAGGACACAAAGGCAACCAACAGCAAGCCTGCAAGGAACAATGAAACTAGAAACTTGGACACTTTCATGTTTGCATTGAGCCGTCTGCAACGGTAGGAAGCTTTTCCATGTGCTTTTGGGTGATTCGTCTCGCCGGAAGTATTCTCGCCGCAAATAATTCTGCACATGATGTTGTTACTTTCAGTAACCAAGGCGAGTTATTCAATAAATAGATAACATCTGCCCAAACGTGATACTAAATATATTACTTACTATATACTTCTGGTCTGATTGATAAAATAACAAAATGTAATATACGCGGATTTATAAATTTTACCAAAATAGCAACGAATCAAACTTTGCCAAGTTCGTGCGACGCGGCGAAAAGAAAGGGGATGAATGTAACTAGAAAAGAATTTGACTGTCTTGTTACCGTCAGGGTTACTGAGGTGTGCAACGTGTACATTATGTGTACATTTACTATAAATCTGACATCTGAAAGTCTGTAGACAAGCATTTTCTTTCTTCTATTCCTTTTACTTAAGGAACGTGCAAGAGAAATCCCATTTGCTGTGCAGTACTTGCTTACACCTGTCACTCATTCCTTGACTGTATGGATACACGCAGCGGCTGATGACACGGCTCGCCACTTAGGCCGGTCTTGAGCAGTGGTTTGTAGACCATGCATGTGACCAGTCCAGTCTTTCACGTTTGCAAGACAAACCATGCAGTTCTTTCTCAGTTCACTTTGGTGTCGACTTTCCTCAACTCCACAACGTAACATGAAGAACGGTCAGTGTCCGTCCAGATCACATGCCCGAACCAGACCAACCTGGGCGGTTTTACTGCGGCGAGAAATGGTTTCTGGTGTTCCACAAAAGTGGAAACCATAGCACAAAATTAAGTCATCAGCTTTATATGTTCCGTGTATGACAACTTTTTATACCATAAACCCGCGGTTCTCAAACGGTGGGGCGCGCCTCCATGGGGGGGGGGGGGGGCGAAGTTGGTCATTTGTTAAAGTTTCTTATACCGGTATTAGTGAAATTAGCTTACATTGCTGGCTAAGGGGGCGCACGGACGTACCTTTGTTCGTCAGGGGGGCGTCACAAGTAAAAGGTTGAGAACCGCATTAGCATTTTAAAAAAGCGTTTTTATGCTCTCCCTTCCATGAATTGCGTTTTGTCGACCCTAAAAACTTTTGTGGACATTGAAAGGGCCTTTGACAGTGTAGACAGGGACATCATCTGGAGGCTGATGATCCACTACGCACTACGGTATTCCGCCTAAGCTCATAAACGTTATTCAGGGGTTGTACGAAGACTCATCCTGCCAAGTTATCCATAACAACAAACTCTCTAAACCTTTCATAATGAAAACTGGCATAAGACAGGGTTGCATGTTATCACTAAAATCTTCCTGATGGTCATAGACTGGATTATGCGCATGATGACCCAAGACAACACCACCGGTATCCAGCAGACCTTCACCAAACAGCAGCAGCATGCACAAACCAAACTGAGCAAGCTAACAGAAGCAGAGAAGACTGGCTTAAAGGTCAACAGAAAGAAGACTGAAGTGATGAGAATCAACAAGCAGGAACTCGCAATCCAACTTTAAGGAGAGAACATCCTGGAAACATATCTGTGAATCTGGGGAGCATTGTCAACAAGGATGGTGGAGCGGACTATCACATCAAAAGCCGCACGAACAAGGCCAGGCATGCTTTCAACAGCTTACACCCCATCTGGAACTCCCGAGCATTATTCTTCTGCAGTAAGACCTGCATCTTCAACACCAACGTGATATACCTACTGTATAGTTCTGAAACCTGAAGAGTGACCATCAACAAGCTCCAGACCTTTAACAACCAATGTTAGCGCCATATTCTGGGAATAAGATGGCCTGAAAAGATCTCCAACAGCAGCCTGTGGAAAAGAACCAACCAGAATGCCACTAGCCAAGACATCACAAACTGCAAAAGGGGCTGGATGGGACACACCCTGCGCTAACCAGCTGACACCATTCCCAGGCAGGCACTTGACTGGAACCCTCAGGGGAAGAGGAGAGTTGTGAGACCAAAGCAGATTTGGAAAAGAACAGTAGAGAGCAAAGCAAAGGATGTTGGAACCACATGAGCCAAACTGAGGGGGTCTGCCGAAAACCGGGTCCACTGCTGAGGTGTTGTTGTGGCCCTATGCTCCTTGAGGAGTAACAAGGAATAAAACTAAAAAAAAACAAAACCCTATAAACTATTAAATAATACAGATAGTATGAGGACCTGATCATTTTTACACATTTTTGTGTTCATGTAAAAGCATGACCAGTATGTTTAGATGTAAATGTAGTTAAGTCCAAGTGAAAACATACTGAAAAAATAATCCTTCGAACAAAATTTGACTCACTGGTATCAGCAGCGAAGGGCCTATTCAACCTAAATTTTGGAGTTAGGAAATTACATCATATAGTTTGCTAATCAATACTGTAATAATACAGCCTGCATCATTTTTATATGCCACCCAGTAATTTACACAAAGTTTTAAAGTCTTTCTTCATAGTGGCTAAATGACCTAAATCGCTGCTGTTCTCAGTAAGTAAAATTCAATCTTAAATCTTGGCATGCAGCAAACATGCATGTATGTGAATTTGCACAGCCCCATTCCCAACGCATACACACTGAATTTTGAAGTAAAACACGGCTGTCATTTTCAGTTTCCCATTTTTTTACAAAGTTCATTGAAAATTGAGGTTTGATATACGATTACATCTAGGAACTTAAAAAGTTTTTTCAACTGTATTCATCTTTGCACTCATCAATAAATGAAACCCTAATAATGAATGATTTATGACATGATCATAGCAACAAATGATTACAGTTGATTGAATACACTGTTCCAGTTGATCATCACATTTCCAAGTTCATGGTAGAGATATTATTTATGGCACATCAAACAGATGCTAGTCAATCTACTTAACTGAAAACTTTAGTGAAGGTAAAAAGACTGTTGTATGTAGACATAATTATTTCCCTTGTGTTCATTTTTAACATCATTTAACACAATTCTAAAAGCATGATTTTCACAGGCTCTTCAAGCACTTTAGTAGTTGTTTTTTTTTCCAAGTACAAGGACAACACTGTTTCCATAAATTTATTGATGTAATATTCCAGATGCATCCACTACTGTATATTACAAGAATGACATATACAGTGATTTGTCAGATACTTTATCAATGTGAACAAGCACACTGAGAAAAAGAAAATCATCAAGGATGCAACAAGACGGAATGAACTAGGGTAGAGGAACCAACAGTTTAGGATGGTTTTCTTTTGCAATTTGAAGAGCATTTGTTGTTATAATGATCACAACTGTTGATGTTACAGAAGACATGAATTATCTTTATGTCTAATGCCTAAACAAAGCTAAGACAAAACAATTTTATAAGGTTAACAGTACAATGAATAATCTGAAAACACACATGAAACATTACTGCATTTTGTACGACCAAAAAAACAAAAAGAGCTACCAGTTAATGTCCTTTTTAAGAAAGCTAGCTTCTTCACCAGGAATCCCATCCTGCATTATAAAATTGGTGATTAAGAAAAATGAATAACAAAAACTAAAAGTGACTTTGATGTTCCAAAAATGTGTCGCAGAATTTATTGGACATAATGGGAAACCTGAGGTTAAAGTTATTACCCCCCCCCCCTCCTCTCTCCCAGAAAAGAACCCAGGAAAATTGTAAAAACAGAAAAATGTGAAGCTGTGAAAAATGGGTGGGCAATGGGACTTCAGTTGCAAATTCTAAGTTCCAGAAAAAATCAATGCAGACCTTCACGTTCCCAAAATGCTTCATGATTTGTACCCCTGTGCATGCTTACCTAAAATCTTTTTTCAGACCTCTGCATCACAAACTAGTAAATACTGCAGCGGGGAGCTGACGTGCTAATTATAATAACAATTTTAAATGGCCAAAGAGTTTTAAAGAATTTTCCAGCATATCTTAAAAATAGATTTAACCATGATTTACGTTATTTCACCACAAAGCAGAGAGCCAAGTGGTTAGAGTGTTCGCGTCTGAACTAAGAGGTGTACTGGTTCAATACTTGTGTAGCAAAGCAAACTTCCCTCCAATTGACCCAGCTGGCAGGAGTGGGTACCTGACGCCTTAGAGGGGTGGGGGTGGTAAGCAACAAGGGAGAGAAGATGGGCACCACTCTCACAAAAATCTGCATCAGAGAAAAGTGAATTCTCCTACACCTCACTCCCCTACAGCCTGAAAAGGTCAGGGGAGAACCTTTACCTATGACCTACCTCTAAATGTGAAGAAAAGAACGGTACTGAATCAATCTGTGTTCCTGTTTAGTGGCAGTTTTGGAATCAGAAACTAGAAAATTTAAGGCCGGCAAAAAAATCCTATTTCATTATACTTTCATTTTAACAAGAATGTTCAACAGCTGTCTTAAATTTCAATATGATATTGTGCTGTAGTTTAGCTTAAACTTGAATAACACATGGGCCCAAAAAAGATTGCTACTATAGTTACCATGCAACCTCTGGTTGCTCCATATTAATGCAACAGTGGTGAGGACTACATAGTTAACAATCCAGGTCTGGCTTGATGAGTTAACGATATTGCTACTACTAAAGATTTACAGTCAAATACAATGAGGTCTGAACTATTCCCAGTTACCAACAACTTTCAACCATATTTATTTATATAAATGGCTAGAAATTCTAGAAATCTTTTTTTTCCCCATAAGGCCTGTTCACCTGCCTGAAACTGATAGTTGCTTTGAAAGATGAACTTATTTTGCAACCTATTTACAGTTCTTTACAGTCTTATTCACATCTCTCCCTCTCTCTTACGCGCACACACACAAAAATCATGCTTTACTGATGAGTTTATATTTTGCGATCTGCTAAAGACTAATTCATATGTTCTGAAAAACCAGGTTGTCAAATCATCTCACATCCTAAATGCATCCTTTTTACAAGGAAAAAACTGAGACAATACAGTGGAGACTGAAAACAGAAAAATAAGCTTGCCAACTTATAATATAAAACAAAAGTAAAAACAAAAAACTCCTGCACAGATTTCAAAACATCTACATCAGGGGGTGGGGGTGGGGGTTAGGAGGAATTGGTGTTTTAAGTCGAGCCAGCAGCTAAGGCCATATCACGGCAAGGCAGCCAGCCCTGTAAACAGATGCCACATGCAGAAAGATCAGCATGTCCGAGATGACAGCCAACCTTCACTGTATTGGTGACAGGCGCTAACCGCCCAATCATCTACAAAAGAACAGCTTGAAATATCTTTCAGCATGCCTTAGAATAGCATATGACCCCACTTAAGCTTCCACAAACTTGAAAACTGCCAACAAGCAAATAATCCCTACCACCATAATAGTAATCATTAAAAATATATGTGCTTTCTCAAAATAAGCATTACAAACGGAATCAAAAGGCAAGCATAAAAAAAACCAGAAAAAAACAAGGCTATCCTTGAAAACATTGGATGTTGCATGATAGAACTAATACTTACCCTTAAAATGTCTGAAAATAAGGATAACTAACGCATTTATGTCACTGAATTATTGAAAGTAACATAGCAATTAAGTAAATTTTACACCTGCCTTGCTGTGAATGGAAAAATTACACAAATAAAAGTGGTGTACTCTTACAAATGAATCATGAACATAAAAAGAAGAGCCAACACCCTTAATCTTCACTGAATTAATGGCTGAAAATGTAAGAAGTGTCCTACTACTATCCCTACCCACCCTTCCAACAAACTGCCATGTCCTTTACTAAGCGAC
Organism: Pomacea canaliculata; assembly: GCF_003073045.1. NCBI lineage: Eukaryota > Metazoa > Mollusca > Gastropoda > Architaenioglossa > Ampullariidae > Pomacea > Pomacea canaliculata. Next base: position 13,658,999 of record NC_037594.1, on the reverse strand, counting down.
TTCTGATGAAGACTTGATCACATCAAATTTTTGTCGGTAGATATTCTTTGTGTGATGCTCCAATCCACTGTTGCTCATTGGAAATACTAGCTCCTTAAAAGTACATCTTTTTTAAGACAACTGTGAATGGCTTCAAGAAAATTTGTAGTCCACTAAATACTAGTATTTGTTGATCCCAAAAATACGGACTCCATGCAGCTGTGGCAGTTTAGGAATAATATTTAGAGCTAATACACTAGCATTCAAAATGAAGTGGTACTTGTCATATCTGGAATAAAAACTTGCCAAGAAGAACCTGGAAAAAATATCAAGGCAAAACACTTTAGTTAGTTGACTGATAGTAATATGGTCATCGAAATATTGTGTATGAATAAATATTCATAAGCCATACATGCAGTAATAGTGCAAGTGGACTGGCAATATTGGATGCAAAGTGACATGTAAAAAAATAGAATTATCATCAGATTCAGAATCTTCTTCAAAACTTGTTTAGGTTGTCATATAATTTTCTCATGGCTTTTAGAAGCATGCTTATTGCAAATACATGATACTGTACCCAGAATTAGACTCCATATTAGAAAACAAATTCTTGCATCAATGCAGCTGAGCTCTAAATTAAATGGGCAACAAGGAGATTCCAGAATGTTGAACATAAGATGAACGATAAACTAAGCATATTTTAAATTCTTTTTTTTATTCATTTCTTTTTCTTAGTAAAATTCTTTTTGATGTGTTTCTGTATAATACATATTTTTAAAATTATTATTATTATTATTTATACTGTTTGGTGCAAACCACACAAGCAAACTTACAAAACTATGGGCACTGTAGTGAGAAATTTCTTAGTAGCTGTAAACTGCTTTCCATAGTCAATTTGTTCCCATTGAGTTTCTGTGCGAGAATCTCCTTGATCAGGTGTTTCCCATGGTGTGCCTTTTGTTACATGTAGCATTATGAACATCAGCTATACAGAGGGGGAAAAAAGTATTATACACACACTACTGCAACTATCACATGGTAAAATAGGCAAACAGTTAAGTTTTCAAATAAGTTTTTATATGAGTAAAATTTTAAAGAGTGAATCTCAAGTACAAGTTGTCATGACTGTTCCAGCAAATTATAGTCTCCCATAAATTTGTTCCTATGGACATTTCTTTGTCAAGAATGATTACAGTATCTGCATTATGCAAATGAGCATGCAAGCATGTTAAATTCTGTTAACATTTCCAGCAGTGACATTTTTATCTTCAAGACGAAAACTTTTTTAAAAAAAATTATAGCACAAACAGCTTTTATTACATAGTGGTCACAGAGGCACTCCATGTTTAAGGTCAAGCCCAACCCTTATCTTCTGTAGTATTTTACTTTCCCCGATAAATCAGATACTCAAAACTGCTGGAGATTTTTGTAGTCATATGCCCAAGCAAGCTTTAAACCAACAGCAATGTACTCATTAACCACCAGGTTAAGTATTTAACAGTTATACACTTACAAGACTATTTTATTCTTTTTCATATATCATCTACTGGAGACATGCAGAATTTCAAAACCAGACAAAAGTTTAATAAGTTTAAGAACTAATAACGGCATGTAACAATAAAAATGGGAAAACTCTAAATAATAATGATTGATGTTCAACAAATGCATAACAAAATAGCGAAAAAATGTCAGGAAGGAAGGAGAAACTATATGAATCAAATGAGTGAAAAAGATTGGTGGACAGCTACATAGAGACTCAAGTTGTTTTTGACAACTAAGAAAAGGGTGGGTAGATGGGTGCAATGAAGGAAGGACAAGATAGTCTAGAGCATTTCAACAGGCCTTTCTTTAAACTTAAATTTTCCCGCCTAGGGTTAGCTTCATGAACACTGATTACACAGTTCCTTGGCCATAGCTAACAATTTTAGAAACTCGATACAAACCACATCATGGAGAACATTTGTAAGCGTCCATGCTACAGCAACACTGAAAAAAGGCACAGACAGGATGAGGAGGTGGAAGATGAAGATAAGAAGAAGGTAGGTTATCCAGATTCCCTTGCTGTTGAAGTAGGAGTGTGTTGGATTGGAATCACTATGTGCTACGCCAACATTCATGCTGCTTTTTCTTTTTTGTCACCTTCTCATGCTACAAAAAAAACCTGCAGAAAAACAAACATTTTGATTATCTTGATTTTCACAGTACTCTCTTAATTACACCTTTTGCCATAAATCAGATTGTTTTCATAGGCTGCTTTCACTCAATCATGATGCTATTGCCAGTGTTACCACACAGAGGGTGGACAATAGAGTCCAATCCTCTTCTTCACCTTCCCTGATGAATATAGGAATAAATGTTTGCTAAGCAGCTGCTAGGTGGATAGGCTGGTTTTCCAGCCACAGGCCCAAGCAAACTTCAAACCAGTGATCTTTTGCTCCACAGTCAAGAGCACTTACATCAGGCTACAAAATCTACATTATATACTGTGTTGTGTGATGCTATGTAAGCTGATATTTCATATGTATCTTCTTTTTACCCACCACAACCCCACCCATATCCTTAATACTTAAATTAACATATAATTAATTAGTGTTTATAATCTGGTAACTTTGGTAACAAACACAGTCAACTAACACATAGAACCACAACCAGCCTTCCACCTCTTGAGTTCATATTTTCTTCAAACAAAACACATGTATAATATTTAAATATAATGCACACACATTTCTGCAGTTACATATCTTGCATGAAATATATATTATTGAATCTTAATTATTGTATTCGCATTATTGGTATGCTAAAGTAAAATATTAGCAAAGCTGCAGCATTTGCAGAACCAAACTTCATGAATATCTGCACAAAGGGATTATGAGAAATATTATCCTCTAAATTATATTAGTTTAGCAATCCATGCCACGGTCTCCTCCCCCCAACCTTTATGCTGCCGTCTTACATCAAGGCGGACCTCACACTCACAATGTAACATCATGACATGACATTACTGTCATGGCAATAAACAGGAGCCATTATCACAAACGCTACTACTATTTTCATTGTCGAAAAAAACATCCAAATTTGGAAACTTTCAATTTTTCGTACCTGAAAAATGAGTTACACTGGTACGATTATTTCTTTTAAATAAGTGTATGTGAATATTGCGTTACTGCTGTTCAAAAGAATCTTTTTGCATTCAACGGTACCATCTTCACAGGAAAATACTATTCAATGGCAGTCTATAAGACCTTTTAATCGTCACGTTACATTATCTTAATTTCGGGAATATATGCGCAATCTGGTTCTTTGACGCTAATGTAGTGCTGACTGCCAGTCGGCTGACTGACGTGACAAGACGCCTGACACGCAGAGACTTGATTTTTTGGTACGCCCTTGAAATACGTTTTTTCTTTAGATTGCATAATATTAAATAACAAGCTGAGCCCATGCTGCTAACCTGGTTTTCGACGCTATCGTCCAAAGTTGACGACAGACTGAATCAGGACTGTTGAGTCACTCGTTCCCTTTGAATGCTATCTCTTGAACGACCGGATGTTGATAAAGAGAAAGAGCCTCGTTTGCGTTTCCCTCTCCGGAATGAAATAATGTTTCAGTTACACACGAATAAAAGTGATCTCGCAAACTATAATGTTTTACAGGAAAAGAAAAAAATATTTCATAATATAAACATCAGCATGACCAAAGTATAAGAGACTTTTGCTTTAAAAAAATCACAGTTTACGGCTTTCCGGATAACGGGACAAGGACTACAGAATGAAACCGAAAGAAGTGAAAACGTTTTAATTCACGATGACGTGTTTACCACGGAGTTACTAACAGTGCTTATTTATAGAGCTGCTTATTTTCTTGTCATTCCTGTTATGGTTGAAGAAATTTCCGACTATCAGGCTCAGAGAATGCAACAACTTCCTGACGCAACAGTGCGCCTTATCGGCAGCAGTCAAGTGATTACGTCTGTCTTCAGCGTCGTGAAAGAACTGTTTGAAAACGCCGTAGATGCGAATGCAACTTCAGTAGAAATAAAACTTGTAAGTCGATATTAAGTAGGAGTATTTAGGCAAGCATAGTGAGATGACAGCTGAATCATGAGCGGTTTTTTTTTCCATTGGACAGTTAATTGGTGATTATAGTACAAACATCAATATCGTTCTGTTATCGAATTGAAGAGGAAAACTATAAATTCTGAAGAGTATTTAGTACTAGAATAATAAAATTTAATAATAAAAGTTAATACTGTTTACAATAGAATTTCAGATCCCTACTTGTATAACAAATACCACAAAATAAAAGGTGGCAAAACTGCTTAAAACTCAGACCCAGACAGTATTCAATAGGCGGCCGTGAGGCCTAGGCAAATGATAGCCAGTCCCAACTACTACTTTGTCAAGCATCTTTGGTATTGGTTTTTATTTTTTCATTTTGCCAGCATATATTTCCTGCAAATAAAAGATGATAAAGACTAAGCTGATTTTTATTGAGAATATTTGTTGGTGGATTGTCTGTATATGCAGATGTTACTTTTTCTTCATAACCAAAGTAAAAAAAAGTCATACTACTACAAATCATGACTGATAGTATTCTATAGTATAATTCTTCATGGTTTTCCACCAAGGATGTTTATTCAATTCGTGATGATGGATAAATTTGGATTTTTTTTTTTGTAACAGGATAATTATGGATTGGACAGAATTGAAGTAAGAGACAATGGCTGTGGAGTCAAAGCAGTGGACATTACAGTTTTGGCAAAGAGACACTATACATCCAAAATAAGATCCCATAATGATCTTGAAGCTCTGATGACATATGGTTTCCGCGGTGAGGCTCTGGGTAAGTAAGCCTTTAATCTCTCCGACAACCCAGTTCAGAATTTTAGGTAAAAATGTCTAACCTCAAACAGTACTTGAGCTCAGTATTGCAAATGGAGTCAGATCACACAACCCTAAGATTTAAGGGTTGGTTGCAATGTTTTCAAGGTTTGCAACAACATCATTCTCCTCTCAAGCAGCACGCCGCTCATAAGTGACTTACAAGTCCTCATCAATAAGAGGAGTATGGGTAGTTAGCAGTATAGCAGACAAGATTGATGAAAAGATACTTTTATTAACTGCTGCGGGTACCTTAGTTATATTATTTGAGGAAGCAGAGATATAGAGAAGAAACAGATGTGGGCTAGAAAGTGAGGGCTTGGTTAAGTATATGCATTTGAGTGGTGGGATTATGGTGTCAGCAAACTTTCTCTCGCACATTCAAACAGAAGCAGTAAATAGCCAGCATGTTATGACCTTTAATGAATAGGTTTGAACAATTGCCACAGCTACATCCCTTTGCAGTGAGTTAAGCATCACGTCCGCGGTAAAGTGTCGAGACTATCTTTTCTCAACTTTGTGTGTCGCTCTTCTGTGCACATCTTGTTCTGTCTTAGCTCCGGCCATATATACCCCTCACAGGACCAAATTTTCCATGATGGTCCTGTACAACCGCAGCAATTTGAAGCATAAGCCTTAGCTAATCACCACCAAACACCCTTTTCCGCATTGTCGAGCAGGTCCGCGCCGATGTGTTTCAAGCAGCAAAACTTAGACTAACAGGAAGTGCCGGCATACTGGGTATGTTATTCACCCACAGTAATTTTAACGTGAAACATTTCTCCTCAGACCTCTGTTTTTTTTTGGGTTTTTTTTTAATAACTTCAGGGAGCAAACAGGGAGCATACTATGTTCGAGCGTTCCTATTGGCAACAGCCATTCAGTGTAGGTCATGCCTTGCAAAAAATAGAACCACATCCTATCCATGCAAACTTTGCTGCAAGGTCTCTTGCCAGCCATGCACACAGCTTGTAAGGCCTTGCACAAGGCTTTCATACCCTGCAAAATGCGGTGCATTTCAACATGAGAATATCCATTTAAAGTTAATGCATTCCGCATTCTCTCTATTTCTGACCATGTGTTGGCATGTGAGTTTTCACTCTTTCAGTCTGGCTGTACAATACAGTATAATACAATACAACTTTATTGATCCCCAGGGGCAAGTGCTGTTACTAGCAATAGTATATACATATACATGATATAAAAAGATAATATAAATGCTGATATTGAAATAGTGTCTCTTTCACACAGACATTCTCTCTCCCACACACACACAGACATTCCTAACAGCAGATACAGGCCACCTCAGTTTAGTTTGAGATGATGGCCAGTAGAGTTTATCAAGTTAACGCCAAGGAAAGTTATATGAGAATATTTTTGTTTACTAACTTTGAGTTAGTGTCAACACTTACATCTGTCAAATCTTTTGTTGAGGATTTTTATCTGCTCTCTTTGACAGACCTATTGTCCATTTTAGATATATGTGCTGCTTTGTACAATATGGAATATCATAGGTTATTTATTACTGAATTTTAGTCAACAGGATATATATATATTAGTCTTTTTTAATTTGCAGCATCTTTGTGTGCTGTTGCTGATGTTGTGGTGACAACAAAGGCAGTGGAAGATGATGTCAGCTTTGCATATACAATCAACAGCGAGGGTGACATCACATCTAAATCACCATCTTATTTAGGTCAAGGTAGGGTCACAGACAGAGTTGTGAAAGTCAGATTTTATCACATCACTTCACATAATCTTGTGCTTACAATGTATTAAGTGTTCAATAAAAATCTCTATACATGTATATTTAATAGACTTGTCTTGCTTATTTTCTCTTTCAATTGAAATTCCTTTGGAATTCTACTATGCAGTGTCCAGATGTTCAACATCTGCATTTACAGAGTATATTATGAGAAAAAAACCAAAAACGGCTGTAATGAGGACAGTTGACAGAAATAGGAATTGAAAGATAGCTCTAAATTGTTTGCATTATGTATACATAATGTAAATGTATATTATATATCAAATATAAAGACTGTTGGGATGGCTTCTTTTTATTAATACTCTTCAAGTGAGAGTCATATGTATTCTTTTCTTTTAATCAGTTAATGTAATATTTTAAGTAATTTACTTTATTTGCAGGCACAACTGTGTGTGCAAAAAATTTGTTCAAGAATCTACCTGTGAGAAAACAGTATCACAACATTGCAAAAAAGAAAAAAGATGAGTTGAAGCGTGTTGAGGATCTTCTGATCGCCTATGGGCTTGTTCGACCTGATGTACGAATTTCTTTACGGCATAACAAGGAATTATTGTGGCAGAAGGTGATTCTTCCAGATACTGCATCAACTCTGCAAAGCGTCTTGGGCAAATCTGCCATGGGGCAAATGGAGTGGAAAATTGACAAACAGGAAGATCCTCAAGTAAGAAAAAATTGGATGTCTTTTATATTGCAGAGTACATGTCAGTGATAAGTCATCTGAGACCATGAGCACAAAGATTTGTAATTCACATACACGTGTGCATTATATATATATGTATATAGATATATGTGTATATATCACTTGGATTGAGGAGAGGTGCACCAAGATTGAGGAAGAGATGGCTGGGGCGACAACAGTAAGGCCTGCTCAACAGCCTCGCAAGTGAGGATCAGCAGCAAAAGTCATCTGTCATCGAAGACAGCGCTGGCAATCTACAGGAGAAATGGCTGTACTAGACCGATGGACAAAATATTGCTTCTTGCTCTGATCTATACAGTGTCAAGCTGGTGACCGACCCAAACACTCTCAAAGACCATCTGCCATGGAAAAGGAACTAAAGAGCATGCACGTCTTATGGGAAGAGGTTAAAGAGGCCATTCACAGCATGAAGAGTCGGAGCTCTCCAGGGATCGATACCATCCCAGCTTTATAGGGGAAGAATAAACTAAGTAATTAACTAAGTACTAAAAGAATAAGTAGTAATAAACATAAGGTATGATATCAAAAGAGAGTGTGTGTGTGTGTACATCACATCATATTTGAAATTAAGTAGGGAGTTATGTATGGCTCACATCACTCAGTAACTTCCAGTTGTGTGACATGCATGCATATGTGAATGTTGCTTACAGATGGAAATTAAAATATGCTTGCCTAAACCTGGCTCAGATGTTTCTTTGGTAAGCCGATCTTCTCCAGACAGATCTTTCCTGTTTGTGAATGGCCGACCAGTACAAGTGAAAGAAATAGATAAGGTGAGCAATGAACATCAAACAAAATGAAATTATTACCTGTCCTATTACCAGTTTATTATTTCTGTTACAGCTCAAGCCTTAGTATCTGAAAATAGAATGCAGATCTTGTAAACCTCCGAGAATGTTCATGATAAGCTCTGAAAACACTTGCTTGATGCAGCAAAGTATGATAGCTGGGTCTGTTCACGCTGACAGCCCTTAATAAAGTCCATTATGTTTTCACTTTTTTCTGTAAAAATGAATATGGGCCATGACTCATGCAACTAGCTAATTAAAGATAACTGTGGATTTCAGATTCTTCTTGTTACCCTTGTTTGTATCCTAGCTTATCCGCCAGTACTACAGCAACTGCCATGCCTGTGACATCACTCGACATCCTGTGTATTATGTCAGCATCACTCTCCCACCCAGTGCTGTGGACGTCAACTTGGAGCCCAACAAAACTACTGTCATGACAACCAACATGGTAAGTCATACTTGCATTTTAAACTCATGCCCGGGGAAAGCTGTTCATTGTAATTGAAGTATCATTAAGATCAATGGAGCTATCATTTAAGATCAATTAAGCTATCATCGATGATAAAGACACATATGATAGACCATGTGGTTTTCTTCTTGTAAAGTGAGGGCAAATGAAAATCACTCATGCTTTGAGTTTGAGTCATCAAAAACAACAGGTAGAAATGTTTTTCACAGTTCTGGGCCTTATTGCACTTTGTAATTTCTACATTGTGTTTAGAAGCGCTTTCAGCCTGATTTCAGGGATTTAGTGCTATGTAAATATTCAGTTACTGTCCATAGTTTTCCTTTGTTTTTTATTTAGTGTAGTTTAGTCTATTCATGTATACTTTTCACTTCAATGTTTTTAATATTTTTTTATTTTGTAGCAGAAAATGATTATCATTTTTTTCTTTATCATTATCAGACTTTGTTACATGATCGTCTTGAGGGAATATTACTCTATATCTATGGGCCACTTGATCAAGCCCCTTCTTGGCGATATAGAAATGCTGATGATAAAGAGAACAAGACAGGTGCTCTGCAGAGTGATGGTGAATCCCACAAATTAGTCGTCCAGTATGAGAAGCACTCTATGAATGGTTCTGAGCAACCAGGAATGCATTCTGACTCAAAGGCAGATAGGGACAAAACCTGCAGTGGAGTGTCTGCCCCACATACACCATTTCTTCAAGACTCCACACATCTTGGAAGTGAATCATCAGTTATTGACAAACTTGTAAATGATTTAGTTGTCCACATTTGTACTGAGAAGTCTGTACATGATATAGAACATTTGCCAGAGAACAAGAACCAAAGAAATCATGATCTCACTGCCAAGCCTGAATTTGAAAAATGCAGTAGGAAAACATTACTGCAACTAGACCACAGAATAAATCAGGGAGCTCAAGAAAATGATGTGAATGATAGTGTTGATCTTGCAAAAGATGTTGTTGACAACCTCATGCGTACCTGCACAAGCAATGTGTCATCTAATAGGGAGGACTCTGATCTGACTGCAGCAATAGGCAGCAGATCAGATGTGCAGAAACATGAGTCCAAAGATGGATCAGGCTGCCAGCCAGACAGCAGCAGAAATATTGAAGATTCAGCTATTGACGTAGGTAATGTACATCAAAGGAGGATTGAAGCATCAGCAACCAAAAGAGAAGACAGGCAGGAAAGTATAAAAGCCATGCCAGATGGAGACTGTTCTTATCATTCAAGTTCTTCTGCTTGGAGTTGTGGAACCAGCTTAATCTCAAAAGATGGCAGTTTGATTCAGGCAGGTGTTTGTTATTCTTTCATTGTTTATTTTTTTTTCTCTGCATGTGGCCTCTGTTTACAGGGATGGCTGGCTTGCGAGGATATGGCCTTAGTTGCAGGCTTGGCATAAAACACAAATTCCATCCCCCTCTCTCCTCCTATATGTGTGTACATGAGAGAGAGGGAGGAAAGAGACTGTGTGTGTATGTTTGTGTGTTTTGTGCAAACACCTGTGTAAATGCTTAAATTTATAAGTATTAGGATCATGGGACAAAATGAAAGTATTTTTATGTAGTAGCTTGTCAACAATCACATATTTAAAGATTATATGTGTATTTATATGTATTAATATTTATCATATCTATGTATAATATAAAGTATCTGAAAATGTATTCATCTACAAAATAGTTGAGGGCTATACTTTGAGCTACATTGAGAAATGAAGAAATATGTCATTCTTCTTATCCTTTGCAGAATTACACAGGGGCTAGTTACTCTGATTTACATTATCATTGTTGGTTTTATTGCAGCCAGTAAAGTTGCTAGCTCCTTCACCATCTCACTTCCCAGGTAAACGATCCTTATCTCCTGCCCATGACTTGCATATACAGAAAACTTCAGCACCACCTGAGAAACGTCAGGCAGCAGCTTCTTCTGGCAGGGTAGGTTTTATCGTGGCCTGGTAGGTTTAATAAAATTCTTCTTCATAATCTTCACATCCTGTTTAGAACAAATGCTTAAGTGGAATATTGCCTATTCAGGATTGAAATTTAAATAGTATTTTTGTTTGGGAGAAGTACCTAGTCATCATAGATTTCCAAAAGATGAGCATTACAACATTTTTCTTTAGCAAAATAACCCCATAAGCATATCTTTCATTATACAGAGTGTGAGGACAAACAAATTCACATGCACACAGTGGCAAGAAGATGGTGATTATTAGAATCATAATAATTTGGGGTTTTCTTTTTTTTTTTTTTTTTTTTTTTAAATCAAGAGGCTGTATCCTGCTCAGTCCACTTTATATGACATGATTAACAATGTGGCAGTAAAGAGGCCTTTATTAGCCAGGGATTACTTCTTCAAAGAAAAGCGTTCTGAAGGTATGTTTCATCACTTGATACATTGCCACTTAATTCATGAGGCAGTTTACTTGCTTTCTTTTCATCACATCATGCTGGGTCCATAACTTGCTGTAATAGGTTTATTGCAACTTTTAGGAGAACAATGTCTGAAGGACAGCAGGAAATAAATACTGTGCTTTGTTTTGCAATATTTTTTATTGCTTAGTACAATGTAGATCAGCTTAATGTAAACTAATTTCTTCACTGTAAAGAAGTACCAATTTTGAAGGTAAAATTCCTTTTTTTCAAGTACTTACCAGATAACTTGACCTTCTAGTTCCTTCCTACCTCCCTGCTGTGGGTTTTTTTAGCCAGACAAAAAAACTGGAGGAGAGCGTACTGGCTGGCAAGGGCAGGATGAGTGGGGATGAGTTGGTTGATTTTGTGTTCTCCCTGTTCATACCTGACCAGTTACGAGTGGACAGCTGAAGGTAGCTAGTCAAGATAACTCCATATAATGATATCATCTGGTATGTACTCGAAGAAAGGAGTTTTACCATCAAAACTGGTATTTTAATTTGGTCACTTTAGAGACATAATTTTTCCTTAGTTACATAGGATCAGTAAAACTTTGTCACAGACTAGTTTAAGTACATGATAAACTAGCTGAAAGCAGTCAAATACTGTGGCCTTCAACTGCCACATATTTGATTTGCAGTGTCTTTGTATGTCACCAGCATTTGACATGCAAAGATTTAATGACTATTGACTGAAATACTTTTATAGTTTTATGATCACTCCATTTCATGACAAACACAAGGAAACAAAAATTAGCGGTAATTGAATGTGCTATTTGATGTGGGTGCCATTATTCTCCTTCAGTTGTGCAAAGTAATCCAGAGCTAGGATTCGAGGAGGTGACAAAGATGCTGTTTGAAATGTGGGAAAACCTGGCTGAGGATGAGCGTAAAAGTTTTAATGACAAATGTCACCAGGATGCTGAGAGGTGAGAAATATGAGAGAGGAAGTTCAGAGTAAGAAGGGGAAGGAGATTTGTTATTTGATAGCTATACCCAGAGTCCAAGAGAATTACTTCTTGTATATGTTGCAATCTGTTGTTTGATATAAATGGTAATGTATACTTTAAATCTTGACATGCTTAAGACGTGCCAAATCATCGCCATATTCTTCCTAGTCTGTAGAAAGCTCTCTCTCTAAAATCGTGACTAGAAGAAATCCTTTATATTTTTTTTATTTTTTAGACAGATATATAAGAAATGAGTGAATGAAATGTTTATTGTTCATTGTTACTGTCATTTTTTGCTGCTAAGGTACAAGCAAGAAGTGGAAGCTGCAAAAACTGTAGAGACAAATATTAAAAGCAGCAGCAAATCTAAGCCCATGAGTGTGCGCGATATGGTGGCTGCATCCAGCACTCAGCCTTCTTCAGAGTCTAAGCTAAAGACAAGAGACACCCAGCATGTCTTGCCTTTTAGCATGGCCAGTCTGAAGTTGTGCATAGCTGCACCTGTTCCCAGGTTAGGTGGATTTCTTTATTGCAGTTAGGAATGTCAATAACTTTAATATTATAATTAGCCATGTAGGTAAACAAAAGCATAAAATATGCTTGAGGCAACATACAAATCCAGTTAATGACACCCTTTTGAAGCAAATGATGCATGGCACATTTTCATGCTTTTCCATGATGTTGTTTTGTGCAAAGTATTGCCTTTGTATCAGGAGAAAACTTCCTGCATGCCAAGTACTGGCTCAGCTGCCATCCTGCAAAGCATGGCTTTGCTGCCGGGGAAAGGAACTATGCATCTTAAACTGCTATCGACTGTCAGAAAGTGTTCTTTTTCACAAATTGATTAATGAACATCACCTACCTAAACATCACTGCCAGACACTTTGTCTCCAGCCTAGGTAAATATTTTTCAGTAAATGGGTGTAGATAATTCTTATAAGAGAGTTGTTCTAACTACAAATCATAGGACCACATCTTATGCTTAACCTTTGTGCTCTTGATGGACTCAGAAGTTGACTTTAAGATCTACATATGACCTGCATCAGAATCATGCTTCTTCAATGTTAAGGTATTAGTTTTTAATTTTCAAACTTTGAAAATAAACATAATAAACTAGTAACATATTAAAGCAAGACTACTCATTTATCCATAACTTAAGATTTGCATCAACTTTTAACGTGCAAATTGTAGTGGTCACAACTTTGTTTTATGTGGTCTTTTTCCTTCAGCAATTTTGGGAAACTGTGGCCAGTCCTGGAAAGAATAGCAGATAATATCTCAACAAATACTTCCTATTTTCAATTGTCAGACACAAGGATTGTGGCCAATGGTTTTGACATCAAGTGCTGGAAAGGTGAGATTGGGAGATGAAGTATTGAACAGCAAGCATTGAAATCCTTTGATCTTCTTCTCTCCTTCTGTCCCATTATGCATGATGTGTTTTTTGTTTGTTTGTGTTTGATTACTTTCATCTAGACATCATACCAATAATCTCAGAAAGAAGAAAAAAGTTAAGCTGAATTCTTTTTATTTCATTTATTGGCTTGCTTTGAATGGGAGCTGTCCAGTAGCATGATATTTGTCTTTTTATCTTGTCCAAACCTTGAAAGAGCTGTTTGCAAAACTTTTCAGAGACTTGTGAATGGATATTAGTTGTAATGAAGTTTGTACTTTGCGTTCATGATTATTTGGAGGATATAATTGTAAAGTTCCTACTTATACCGTTACTTGCAGATGGTAACAGTAAGCTGTGTGGAGAACTGGTTGGCCTGTGTGGTGACATACCCACATATGGGTTGCCAGACCTCTTGGAAGTTTTAGAGCTGATAAATCGAAACACCAAGTGCTCTCTTGCTGAGGCACGACCCCTGAAAGTCATAAACCATCTTAAGGTATTATAAAACTTTGTCATGGTTTTACTGATCAGCTAATACAATGAGAGTTTGGAGAAGTGCAGACTGAATATATTTATCTGTATATGTGCTTTGAGGACAATAATTTCGTAAGCTGAGTAAAATCCATCCATACTATTTTATACTGGCACCTGTTACTGTGCTAGCCTTTTGACATCTGAAGTAATTTTATTTAAAGAATTTGCAATAGGTGGGTTTTTTATTATTACTCCATCCCAACGATGTGAGATGCTCTCATTCACATTAGCATGGGCTGTAATCTTTAGGGTGAAGCAGTACGCATGGCCAGAAATCAGATGCAGGAGAAAAGTCTGCAAGATGTTCAGGAGCTGTTGGACCAGGCAAGTCATCTGCCTCTTGATCAGGATGCCTGCCTGCACAATCGCCCGTTTTACCATCGCCTTCTCTTGGACTACAAGTTTGCTGTGCACAGTCACGAGACTCTCCCAATTGACAGCAGTAACCATTCCAATACTTCTCAGCCAGCCAGTGACTACAGCAGTTCTCTTCCATCTTCTGAGATTGCAGACACGGTGATTTGTATCAGTGATTTGATGGATTTTGAGTGAAAATAGTGTTCATATGTTGAGTTTGTGTTTAAAATCAATTTTGGTTACCTGTGCATGTTTATAAATATGTTTTTTTCTAGGTAATCTATCGTGCAATGCAGAACTCATTAATCATATTTAAAAGCATCTTGATGTGAAAGATTTAACCAGGTGCAGGTCAGGATGCTCAACATTTATTTTCTAAAAATAATAATAATTGAACACTCTTATCACAGAGCCTTACAACCTAAGCTGGTCACACTCTTTACACTGACCAGCAATAAAAAATTAACATTAAAAACACTGGCTAACACTAACGTTCTATGATACACAAAATACACTCAGCCACTGACACAGATTAAAGAATACATGGGTAGGAAATTTGAAGAAATTAAGCATAAACGAAGAGATCAAAACTAATTATATGAAAATGAATTGCATTGATGTAGAATGGTTAAAAAAAAAAAAATGACCAAAAAGATCAAGGATATTACTTTTCAAACAAATGAGTTTTCATGAGAAAAATCCTGCCTTTGAATCTGTATAGCAAATGTGGTGCGGAAGAGAGTTCCACTGTCTAGAAGCACAGAACAAATAGTCATAGCTGACCATAAAGAGCCCCAGCTGAGCAACAAGTCCTGGACCTTTTTTTGCAAAGCATAACATGCAATAATTCACTCATCTCTACATCCTCCTCCAAGACAGATGAGGTGAGAAGCTTTTTTTTTTAATAATCGTTTGATTCCCCCAAAGGGCATTGATATAATAAATAATAATAAAGCTGTGTAGCAAATTGCTGCTTAAATCAGTTGTCCTTAGTTTCATCTGCAACCTCCTTTAGTCACTTATCAGAAGCTGCAGCTGTGCAATAGCTGAAGTTAGCTCACTATCTGACCAGGGTTGATGAAAAAAAACAAAGAAAGAGAGGAGATGAGCACTACTTACATGATATGAAGTGTCTCTAATGCCTTCCTCCCTAGACCCTAAACGGTCCTGAGACACCCCGTTTATATATATATAATTTATTTTAAGCTACATTGCTAGATAAAGTGTTAAATGATAAATGTGTAACACTACCTTGTTTTTGACCCGTAATTTTGTAATGTCTGTTGTAGGATGTGCAAGTATACACAAACAATCAAAAAAGGAAAATGTAGCTGGCAAATTTAAAATGGGAAAATTCCAGTAGCTGTTGCAGTCATCCTTGTATCATATCTCTAAACTTGGTTGCAACCAAAGCAAGATCATATGGAAGAGAAGATAGGAAGGTAGAATGCTTAAAGGTTTTTTTTTATAGATAAGTACCACAGTGAAATATCTTTGTCTCCATGTGTATGCATAGATAAAATCAGACTTTCTCCTGCAAATCTGCAAGTAATCAAAGGCAGCAAAGTATCTGAGATTATGGATATTAACACAAACACAAGTCAAACTCAGACTCTTCTGGGTGATTTTATTCACTTATTTACAGTTGACATCAAAAACTGTAATTGCACATTCACATAGCATAAAAAAAATCTTTGTGTAGTTTCCTTAACAGTTTTTTATACCCAGGTTACTTATCTCACAGGTAGCATCAGATTAAGAGTGCATGAGCAAATATAGTGTTCAAGCATTTCTGTTTTTGAAAGCTATCTGGGAATAAAAATCATACTGTTAATGACAATGATCATGACCACTTTTTGTTTGTAAGTAGATAGCCTCCTTCATCAGTGAAGCAAAAGATGAATGAAAAACAGACTGAGGTCTTTAACTTGTCAAAGTCACCCACCTAACTTAACTCCTCATACCTTCCTGTACTCCCAAAGGTCACATGCAACAAATGAATTGGCAAAAAAAAAAAAAAAGGCAAGCATCCTATCTTTCTTAGTTTTACCTCCTGAGGTAACCATGGCTATCACAGCATTATGCTCTGTCTTATCCCATCCCATCGATAATACTTACTTCCTTTTTTCCCGTTGTCAGCTAATCCAACCTATTGCTAGATGGGGATTACCCTTAAGACAAAAGTTTATAGATCTCTTTTTTGCTGAATGGCAGAGTATGCCACAGTCACATAAGTCTCCAGGTTAGGACTCTTGTCAGCCTCCAACATTTACAATCACTTGATGTTCCCATGAAGAGAAAATTTAAAAAACTATTTTTGTCACTGGACTTATTTGATTCTGAACATAAATTATGACCACTACTATTTCTGGCCTGGTTCTGCCACTCATAATTCAGATGCAAAGCATAAAGGAAAATCAAGGCATGGTATATATATGTATATGCGGCCCTATGCTCCTCAAGGAGTAACAAGGACTAAACAAACTAAACTACTATATGTATATATACTTTTTTGTTAATTAGGATGAGTTAATGCTGTAATTTAGTATGGGAATCAAACTGGTTGTAGTATGGACCCCTGATTTGATATAAAGACATGATTAAAATGTGATTTTTTTATTTGCTGTAGACCATGCAAAGCTGCAGTGATCTTGTTTAGCCTTAACATTCTTTGAGCTTAGGGTATTTACTGCATAATTCTAACCACTTTTGGATAAAAAAAAAACAAACCGCAGTGAATACATGACCACTGGTACCAGTGTGTTAATACATTGTTAACAGATAGGAGATGCAGTTTTGACCTCTAAAGAATTTCAGGCAAGGTGACTAGACTTTAAATTTTATAAAAAGCTCAAATATTACAAAATGAAGAGATAGGGCATAGCTGCACGTGACAATAGAAAGAGCTACTCAGAACTATAGGGAGATGTATGCAGATTTGAGTCAAACGTTTATTTCCATCCTTAAACCAAGCTTGTCAGAATTTCTAACAGCATGTTGCATACATCAGGTGTGACAAGCTGATATATATTTTGTTATAATTGTGGCCAGAACTAATTTTTTTAAATCACGATAATGAATAATGTTTTTTTCTGAAGACAAAAATAATATAGCCTGCAATATGCTGTGAACACAAAAATTTGAATGAAAACACTGACAATCAGCAATGGGTTTTCTCCCCTGGTTTAATGTATGGCTTTGCCCAGCAGATGCAGCAAGTATTTCACAGCAGTTTTTAAATTGAAAGAGAAAGTTACTTCACAATAAACAGACTCCTAACATTCTTCCTGTTGTCTAAGTATAGCAGAATGCTACAGCTTTTTTTGCAACCAATTTTTAAGTGAAGCATTAGCTATGAATCAATGACTTTAGATTATTTTCAAGATGCAGAGGAATCAGGACAAGAATAGTCCACTGTTGTCTTTTGTGAATGAAGATAATACCCTTCTTACTCCCTCCCTTGTATACATGCACACAGTTTACACCCTCAATAATGTACTACACTTTTAAGAGCAATAAGTTATTGGTCTGTAAAGTAATTTGGATGAAAGGCCAAAATATTCAACACTTCCCAGTTCACCTTTGAACTGTTTAATAGTTACCATAATTATTGCAAGCTTTTTAGTTTTAGGAAAAAACATGCATTGCTTACTCATAAAAACAAAAAAATTACAAAAGTGTGAAATAGTTGTTTAGGATGATATAACAGACTGAAATGGTTGAAATACCAAACAAATACTAAGCATTTGTGCCACAATCTCCAATAGTGAATGAAGCAATTTATCACTTTTTGACTACACAAAGTAAATGCATCATTTCTTTCCTCAAATATCAAAGGTATTCTTTGGATCATGCACAAAATTCTGATTACGTTCGCTCTTCATATTTCATGGCATTAGAAAGCCATCTTTTCTAGTCGCTAGTTTTCTAAAGTGACACAGACAACAGTACAGGAAGCAACATGGACATGGCCTGTAATGCAAGCTGAAATTCACAACCTCACTGACTAGGAACCAAAAAAATGCAGTGCTTCAAATGGTACATAAAGGGAAATGAGCATTCAAATGTTAAATGTGCAAGTCTCCACACACGCACACACATGCATATAATTAACAGCTGTGAACAGACATTCATGAGTTGCTCAACTGAGTCACTCAAAAGATTCTTGTGGTGCAATATTAAAAGTCAATGGATGTCTCGTCAACAATGGTTGGTGGAGGGGGGGTATTTTCACGCAACCAATGGAAATTGGAGTTGCTATATACATCTCATTAAAAAAGGGAAGTGGTAAAAATAAAACTGCTGGATGACTAAATACTCCTACTTCCATCCAAAAAAAAATATAAAGCAAAATAAAGTGGTCTTTTCTTGCCACTTGGTTTTTAAATATGGCACAAAGCTTGAACTATAATAAAATCCAGCACAAAGTATGCACTACTCTTAATTCCACCATGCTTGTTATTCTTGTTGATGTTACTTAATCTCCTTTAGAAAGTTTTATGTTGACTTTAAGACAGTAGATTAAATGATAAAACTCTGTTGATGTTTAGGTAATGCACATGACATTTTGTACCACAATGACATGCAGAGTCAGCATTAAATGGATATAACTGGATTACTCACTTGCCCTTGCTTTCCAACCTTCATCCAGCATGTAAAATTCAGAGCTTTTTAGCAGGCTAAATGATGTTTGTGGTGGACGTGATCAGGCCAAAACAGGCATAATACACTGCATTCACATTCAGTGTGGAAACATGCTCACCATCAGGGGCGGACTGGAGCTTTAAAGCGGCCCGGGCATTATTTACAGAGCGGCCCTTCTCACTAAAATAGGCCTATAATATTATTCTATAGAACAAAATAGGCCCACCGGGCATTGCCCAAATAAATGCCCGACTGGCCAGTCCGCCACTGCTCACCATGATAATCCAGGTCTTGGTTGATGCTGCTCAGGACTAACGAGAAATTGTACACAGCAGGTGTTGCCCATCTGTCCCAGTCCTTTGGCAGCCAGCAAAATCTTGAACTTGAGCACGTCTTTTGTGCAAGCATAAATCAATGGACTAACCCAAAAAATGTATTTCCATGCTGACGAGACTTTTTTATCTCAAACTGCCCTTGCCACAAGAAGAACTGAAGTGCTTCACAATGGGGGAAAAAAAGGTCAAACCCCATTACAATCTTACTTTCAGTGCATGGAACAGTATCACACACAAGTTGTCATTCTAGCAGATATGCATTTCTCTCAGATCACTTAAATTGCTGATACCTCCATTCACAAGTAAATTGACAGTATTTTTAATCTGTACAGATACACATTTTGTCAGTGATTTTTAAGACAATCTAGTCTCAGCAATCATGTACAATTAAAGCACCCTTGAAGGCTGATGAACATATATCTCTCACACTAAGCATACTTTCATTTGCCTTATCCTACCCCTCATCCCCCACCACTCCACTCACCACAACAAATTCTTCGGAAAATACAAAAATATTCTATAAATATGAGCATTAAATTACTGTCAGTGCACACACTCACAAATGCATGCATATGCTCACACACATCCATTTTGTCATTCTGTTAAGTATGCAGTAATAATGTGAAATTAGGAAAAATACATCCAAAAAGTGGAACAACTTTTAACAGCCTGATAATGCAACATCTGATAACGTGCAGACAGTACATGCTGGCTAAGATAAATTTCACTCCTTGGCATAAAAGATAAAGGAGATAAAACACTCCAATCATTAAGAAGACTATATACAAACTATAATACTTTAATATAGTTATTTGTCTCAGGAATGATTTTAAGTTCATCACAGAAATTGTGTCCTTTTCTCATGAAGCTAAAGGACTTCACTCCCACATGCATATACTTGCTTAGCACTGGCTGTTTCAAACACAAAAGACCACCAATCAGACAACAATAAGAAACACAAAACATGGAAAAGAAGTCGTCCTTTTCACTACAGTTAACTATGCTTAAAATATTCTGGGAAATTAACACTTCTAAGTATCTTCAGAAGCCAGTTCTGTGGTTGCGATAGGTGATTTTTTTTTTCTTTTTGCTTGTTTCTTGTATTCATGTGTTCCTTGGATGGTCACAAATAACTAATGTTAAAAATTTGAGTCAATCTAGAAAATAAACGGGGAAAAAGTGGGCTATGCATTTTAACTTTAGATCTTAATTTACCTACAACACTGTCAATTTTTTTCAAGGCACCAGATCAACATGGAGTGTGCAAGTATTTCTCTAGCTATTTGGGAAGTCTGGATTAATGGTTGTGCACACCATTTCCAGAATGTTTCAACTGTATCCTGCTAAAAATGACAAAAACTCTCAAGCAGGTCAATTACTTAAGAAGCTTTCTCCTGTTAGTACAAAATGTTCACAAAGTTGTTAAGAGGCATTACATATTGATTTTACTTAACTAAAATAATATTTGAAAAAAATAAAGGCACAGTGAAATGCAAAATGTGTGCTAGGTTTAATATATTAAAAAACATTTAACATAAAACTAAGCATGTTGCAAAAGAACAAAATTAATCCCCAAAATGCAACAAAATGGTAACAAGAATTTTATTTTTGTCTATAATGAAAATATTTTCCATATCTTTTAAAAAATAACTCCCAGTAAAAAATTTATAGCAGCTCAGGTAACCACAAGCTCTACTTACTTTCAAGACCTATCAATATGAGATCAAAGAGTGGACTAGTCTGTAATATGATGGCGAATGCAATAATAGCAAATGAATGTTTTTCAGAACACACAAGCAGACCTTTATGCCAGTTTAATATTAATATCTGATTGTCTATTGTAATCCCTTTCCAGCAAGCATGCTGATAAAAAATTTGTTGAGTAAGGCTTATCAGAACTTATGTACAGATAATCACAGTTATTATGTACTTCCAGCCTACTGAGTGGGGCATTGAAACAGCTTGCTATAACTTCCAGCTAGGGTATCCTGCAGTCTGGTCCAATTAATGAAAACTGAACAGTATCAGTTTTCGGAAACTTCACAACTCACCCAAATCAGGCTGAAAAGGTTTCAGTATTCTGCCTTATTTCCACATTTCAAAAAAAAAAAAAACTCCCTTCAAGCAGAACTTAAAAAAAAAAAAAAAGGAAGCAAGGCCAAATGACAAAGCTGAAAAAACCTTATAGTTGCTACCAATGTTGTTTACTGCTGCAAGAAATGCTCCCAATGGTCCAAATAAAGATTATGCAAATATACAAACAGAATCTCAGCATGGACAAATATCACATGTAATGGCACCTCCGCTCAGTGCAAAGCATGCTCACATCAGTCACACTTAATAGCTTACATTCTCTCTCTCTCATACTCTTCTTTCTCCTAAAGACATGCATAGCCCTATATTCAAACACCCTCTTAACTTTATAGTAGCCTCAGCCCTTCGATAAGATAATTTTTCGTTCCCAGGTAATGCAGGACATCACCGCCGGACTTGTCTTCTGTGTACCCTCATGCCAGGACCTGTAGGGTCTTGCCGACTCAAGGCCAGCTTGACACGTTCAGAGCGTGAGTGCTCCTTGTGAAAGAGTTCATCAAATTTGTTGTCTGGGAAGAGAGTCTCAAGAACTCCCTCAAGGAAGACGTAGAGAAAGCGTTTGTTGAGCGTCTTGTGTTGGAACATATTAAACACAAGGAAACAGCCCATCCGAATTGCATCTGTGCCCATCACTGTCCGCATTTCATCTGTGGCAACAAGTCATGCTCTCTATGATTTAAAAAGACTGGAATAATGCTTACTTTAAGAAATTAACTCAGCCACAGTATGTCCAAGCCAAAGATTTACTGCCACTTTTATTATCCAAGGCTCCTCACATATGCATTAAACTTATAGTGTCTTCTTTTAAAAGATGTCAACATGTTTTTTATATTAACTTATTTGGGCTTATATTCATGGGATCATAAGCATGTTTACCCAGGCTGTTACATCAGGTAAACTGGATAACCAGAAACAGTGGCTCAGACACCCCATGTTCATGGACTCCAGGTATGCCTGCCCAAATCATTTTACCACCCTGTATTTTATTGGAGGTATCCCTTCTCCCACTCAGGGTAAATATGGAAGAGCTCACAATTTAGTTTAACCAAAGCAAGCATTGAATTTATTCCTCTAATACTTGCTCAAGGCACATCATCTCAGTGTATATCTTGTACCTGCTTATAAACTTATGTTCAAAAGGGTGTGTTGCATAGTACATTCCACCAAGTGCTGGACTTCAGATCGTGTTGTAAGCTTACAAGGTATTTTGAGTGTACCACCTAGCAGGTCATTTTAGATGCAAGCCCTAATCTCATTGACTTGGTGAACACCATCTCCTTATATGTCTCCTTATGTAGGGATAGTACTAATCCATCAGAGCAGTTTCTGCTTACAGCAAACCTTGGGTGACCACAAGCTTAAAAGATGTCCATGTTCTTCCCACGTTCCGCCCATGACAAGAAGCTGGTAACGGAGAAGTTCACAATGCTCTTTATCAGGCCAAAGTGCACTATAAGGATTAAGTAGAGTCCCAGTTTTGGTACGGGCAACATTCATGCAGTTTAGCAGTGCTTCAAGAAGATGCCACTGCTGAAAATCATCTCAAGGGCACAGAAGCAAAGATCTCCATCTCAGGAATACATAGTACGTCCCTGCCAA
Organism: Pomacea canaliculata; assembly: GCF_003073045.1. Lineage (NCBI taxonomy): Eukaryota > Metazoa > Mollusca > Gastropoda > Architaenioglossa > Ampullariidae > Pomacea > Pomacea canaliculata. The sequence continues at coordinate 13,636,088 of NC_037594.1, read as the reverse complement.
ACACTTTCTTTACAAGGTTTTAGACATGACTTCCGCAGATATTGAGGAAGTGTTCAATTCTATCTATCCCTCAATCTCGTTCAGAGCATTGTAATATAATGATAAGAAGAACTTATAACATGCAGCATCATGACCAAAATAGATTGCACTCTCTGTGCAGACCATTATGATAAATGAAAGATATCAGACAGTGAACAGTGAGGTACATACAGGCACATGGGGGGGGGGGGATTGGTGTCAGCAACCTAAACAGATGCCACGTGCTGAGAAAGAACAGCGTGCCCGAGACGAGAAATGAACTCGGGGCAGCCAACCTTCACTGTATTGGTGACAGGCGCTAACCGTTGCGTCACCGGACCGCTTATACAGGCACACGGAAAAACATAAAAATGAGATACAAGAGTAGAATGTAAAGCAATGGATGAAGGCATGAAGTGGTTCAGATACAATAAACAGTGTAATATGACTGACAGTATTGCCTGGGAGTTAAGAATAATAATTCTGGGACAGTACTTTGTGAACAGAGATGTTTTCAGAGAGCGTTTGAATATAGCCTTGGAGTCAGAGTGATGAATGTGATGTGTCCTGAGCATATAGAGACTGGTGGAAACACGCAGCCATCCAGTATAACTGACTGAGTCCTGTCTGAGAGAGGTAGTTAGCCTATTGAAATAACTTAACCAGCTGTTCCCCTACCCAAGTTTGGACAATTTAGTTCGTGGGTATATTGCCAATCTCCATGAATACAAGCCCTGCTATCAAACCATACATGTTTTAAAATAAAAATGATGATTCCTTAGAACTTTTAGCCATCCATAAACAAACCCTTTAAACTACTGACAACAGCCAGAGAAAAACTCTAAACTCACTTCACTGCATAAGAGTAGCAATGACACCGCTATCTAGCCAATAGAATTACTCACCAGGAACACTGCCAAACATTTTTGCTTTGCAGAAAACCTGGGTCCTCAGCTTTGTAGCCTCTTCTCTAGGTGGTCTTGGCTCTGCCAACACTCCCCCAGGCCAGAAGGAGTTTCTGTTCAAAAAGACAAGTATCTGCACATAACAACAGCACAGACAATAGCTCAAAACCATTCTGCTGTCTTACATGAACACTTTATCTTGGGTCAAAGGTCACCAATTTTCTCACCCTTTCATTTTATACAAACATTTTATGCTTCATCTTCTCTAAAAACTCCTACTTATTACACCAAACATGGATTTTTTAAACACCATATTTGTTAATCAGAAAGGAGATCAAACTCAGGACAAATAAACATGCATATTTGCACCTGTGCAAGTGCTGCTGAAGGAAAGAGGTTGTTAACTAACACAATCTTCATTGATAACATTAATGAACAAGATCGTACCTGAAAGCCCGAACATATTCTGCCATTTGCTCTGCTGATGTCATGTAATCAACATGATCTACAATCTTCCTGTTAAAAACAAAGACAGCATTAATTTTACAGTCATAATACAGCATTCAAAGCAAGATATACTTTTCTCTTTGCTTAATAGTGCATCTAAACTTTGGCAACAACTTCTGTTCCACAAAGATTTAAATGCAAGACAACTGGTGCGTCTGCTGAGTAGCCAGGATAATAAGTTCTAAATTTTGGACTTGACAAAGGTTGATATCGATGAAAAGAAATGTTGTCTTTCATTTATTCAAATTTGTAAACAAAATCAATGAGAAAATTTTCCCAAAATGAAAAATCCAAAACTTAAAATCAGAAATACTCTAATAATTATTTTTAATATTTACTTTTAAATCCTTAGTTAAAAGTAATTTTACCCAGTCATACCTATTGATCATGTCACCAAATGTTGATTTGATGAGCTGGCGAAGTATAGAGACCATGCGACGGCGTAACCACTGATTCTTCAGGCGACGGTCAAACACTTCATCTAACATGAGCAACACGATCCGCAACGGAATGTTGTCAGCTGCCTGAGATTGCATACAAAGAAAGATTACTTTCATCACATCCTTACATTCACTCCCTTATACATAAAACCTCCCTATTAAGACTTGCTAAAATCCATCATAATCAGGTCATAACTTAGATAGAACTTAATAGGGAAATAAAACAGTCTGCTTTAATTCCTGAAGAACGTTTCTTCATTCCAGGAACCAAGACTCAAAACACCTATAAATTCAAGTTCATTTATTTAAATATTTAAAATAAAGCTTTTAAAGCCATATCATAGTGCTTTTTTGTTGTTTTGGTCATGGTCTTGCTTACTTAATCTACAAATGTTACAGTTGATGAAAAAAAGTAATAAGGGAAGTAACTCTCGAGGGAGCTGTAGTTATACAGCCTAAGTTGTTTCCCCGAATGCAAAAGGAGGAACTCAGAAAGAAGCGTTTTGTTTCTGCAGTTAGAAAGCAGTGTCCAGACCTCGTGGACACTACTTCATGGTTGTTGTTTTTTTTAATCTAGGACTCCTTTGGCATCTCTTTTTAACTACAGTTCCAGGGGTAAAACAATATCTGCTGGGCCTGGACACTGACTTATGATCATGGGTTGTATCTAAGAAGGGGTTGCAATAGGTGAAGTTTCAATGAAGAGGTTTTATTGTTTTGGGGGAAATGGGGGAGGCGGCAGATAGCCGAGTGGTCAGAGTGCTGGCCTCTGAACTGAGAGGCGCACCTGTTCAATACCTGTTTAGCACAGTTAACTTCCCCCAGTTGACCCAGCTGGAGGGAATGGGTATGCGACTCCTAAAAAGCTGACCCTAAGAAAAGTGAGGTCTCTAACACTTCACTCCCTTTACCTATGCTGCATTATAGTTCTAAAAAAAATGCCTGAGTGAATGCTGACAAAGCTGATAAAGATTTCAGGTACTTATCTTGTACATGTCATTCCTCACCTCTGTGTCAAGTCCAGCCCCAACTTTACTGGCCGGGATGCTGCTATCTCCTTCTTCCCCACACTGTAAACACAGACACACTGCATGGTGCAGATTAGCATACACACACTGCATGACGTAGATTAGTACAGACACACTGCATAGTACATAGCGTAACAGCGTTACTGAACAGTGTTCTCTTATGACAGAATGACAAAAACTTAAGGTCTGTCACCTAAGCACCAAATAATTATATAATTATTGACGATGATTTAACTTGGTAGAACAACTCAGGTACAAGTATAATGCTGAACAATGAGAAAAATATTGTATAACTAAATATATAGACATTGTCTTCATCATTCATCATACTGTCACATAAATACATGCATGCACATGAACAGACTTTGAGTAAAGATAAGCTTATGTAGATATATAATCCTCTTAAATAACAATGAAACAGTTTAATTCATGGAAGTAGACATTTAAGTTTTCCACTCACCCCTTTACTATTGCTGGACATTTTGTTGGGCCAGTCAGGTGCATTCTTCACTGCATTACCTGCATTCCTTGAGGCAGTACGAATGGGATTGACTAATGTGTCCATCTATAAAAAGAAAAAAATATACATTTACAAGATTTCTGATATTACTAACATTTAAAATCAGGTATCTAAAGACATAAAGAGAGCTTCAATGCTTGTCTTTGAAAGATATAGATCTACAATTTTACTGACGTTCAACCTGAAGGGCGCTGCAAAGAATTAAAATGATATGCATCTTCAATGACTATAGCTCCACGATTTTGGAAACCATCGATCCTTACTGAAGTTGGTTCTTACAAGTGTACAAAAAATAAAATACTTCAAAAAACTGACAACGAACCTTTCTTGAGAATTCAGACTTGTGTTTTTCCCAAAGTCCAGGTGCCAAGAACTGCATTATTAATTCCTCCAAACCTGCAACTCTTTGCCACACCTCTTGTTTCAGAAGTGCCTGTTTAACAGTACAATATCCGTCTTCAAATTCATCTGTGCAGACCTAATATCATTTGTGATGAAACAAGTTTTGAGAAATGGATATGGAGAGACATTTGTTGAAGTGGACAACATTAAGAAAAGAGTTAAATATTGAAAAGAGACCCTTTAGCTCACTGCCAGAAAAACATTTCTGACAGATGTCTGTTAAATACAGCAAAAGTAATTAGCTCCTGCCTAGCACCAGATATTGGAATACTAAATATCTGAAGATAATTTTATTTCACCAGAGCTAAGCCAGTTACAAACCCACAGACAGAGGTGGAGATATATAGCATTAACAACTTCCTCAAAACCTGTAGCTATTTTGTTATAGTTCTGTCAAAGAAAACATATAAATATGTTTTTTAAATACCTAGATATAAAGACAGCATAATTTCTACCTTTGAAAGAGGAAATTTCACTCACTCTGAGGTAATTGTCAAGAGCTTTCCGACGCTTCTCCAGGAATTCCTTGCTCATGTTCTTTAAAACAGTCTTTCCTGGAAGTGTAGGACCCTGCAGATCTGGAAACTGGTGACACAAAGTTTTGTTATTAATTATTAGTAATCATCAGCTCTAATTTAGCCTAAACTGATGAAAACAGAATTGAAAAGCTAACAGTGTGGACCTAAAAACTTGATTGCATATTTTTCTTGCTGAAATATTTGCAACTGTGTCAACTTGTATGTATCAAGCTTTTTAAGAATGAGAGATTTTTTTTTTTGGTCAGTTACGACTACTTGGTATGCTATGAAACATACTGTTAGTAACAGGATATAAATATCTCTAATACATCTAAAGCACCCATTACATATGGCTACATTCAATCCATTCTCACTTTTTCAATAAGAATCATGTTCAGATCATGGAAGTCACTGTAGCGTCGATATACATCCCAGATTTCTTCTTCTTCTGCATAAGGCACCTTTCTCCTGACCGTGACAGCAAACACTGCGTATGATTTTCCAGACTTATCTGGCTCTTTCACAATTCCTACAAACAAGCAGTTATTCAAGAATAAATAACCATACTCCATTTCAAATGTTTTGTTTTTAATATTTTGAAAAATAAACTTGAGTACTCAGTTTTAAGGGAATTCTAATATATGGCTATTTCTCATTTAAAAGGAAATCCTTACAAAACAAGTCTGCATAAGCGTATTACAAATTAATCCAACCAATCACCTACCATAAAAACAAACAAATTATTTTAATTTATCTTGTCCTATATAAAAGTTTGTTTGAGTTCTCTTACCATATACTTTCTTAGCACTAACAATCTCTTAGCTTAGAGGGCGTATAATGAAAAAAATCTTTTGAACTGGGATTTGACTGAGTAGTAAAAAGTATGGACAAACCTGTCTGGGATATTTGTGCGGTTACATACGCTTCTCCTGCAGAAGAGGACCCAGCTGATGTGATGGATGACAGTGAATCTAGGGATTCAGAATCTCCCTCATCCACAGCATCACCACCATCTTCAGGCTGCAGTCATCATTACATAAAGGTAAGGTTTGTCATAAATCTCTATATCTTGACAGTAGACAGTCATGCACTAGGAAACACAGCTTTCTTGTTTAATAGACTTATTCACAAAAAGTGAACAATTGTTTTAAGAATTACCACCATTATGTGTAAATATATAAGGATGGAAATACATCTAAACATACTCTGTATTTATATACTGAAATGATCTTATAAATGATTGGCAATCTATCAAGTGTAATAGGATTCTAGAGAAATATATATATATACTGAATCCATCAAAATTTAAAGTAGCTAATGCATAATGTCTACATTTATAGTCTGTCCAAAAAAAATCATAAATCACCAATAAGACAAAAAAGTTAACAGACTACTACTAATTCATATGTTCACTTCCTGCACCAATTAGCTGTGATAAGCCACAACACATGCATATCAAAATAGCTGTATATCAAATAACTCACTACAGATATTCTTTTTCTGCATGAAAAAACTAATAGGTATGAAACTAAGAGATTCATTACCACAAAACCTGAAGACATACACTGATAAACACAATGGCAGAAAAAGTGCATCTGATAAAAATGACACTTGGAGTCATACAGTCATTACCAGTCAGTATTTTGATCCTCATTTCACCAAAGTGGTGTCCTCTATCTACTGCTTACTTAACCACAATTCACACAGCACTACAGCAAAATGTATTGCATTTTTTCCTGGAACTAAGAAGTAAATCTTGTGCAAATATAAACAATAATGACACAACATGTAATAACTGAGGAAGAATTATAGCAAACTTAAAATGAAGTGCTCAGTTGTTGTTTTCTATTCTACCCAACTACTTACTATTAGACTGAAACTTAAACAATCACCATCAAGTTACAGATCAGGATATAATGGCAAAAAAATCTAATATCAGGTTAAGGAAAAAAAACTACCAGGCAAAAAAAAAACAAACAAACACACAATGTAAACATACAGGCACATAGAACACAAGTACTGAAAAAACAACTACAAGTGTAGTTTTAAACATGCACAGGCACATACACAAAGACTGTCTTAGTGACTTACGCTGCCCACAGATGCCCCCGAACCCCTGGCGGACAGGTCTATGCCAAAAAGAAAGGAAACAAAGCAAACTGTGACACATAACATGAACCAGCCACACACCTGATAGAATCAAAGTGTTTTCAGCAGCATGCATACATAGGGGTATATCTTACAAACACGTCACATGCAGTGCGGTAGCTTTTCTCTTTAACAAAAAATCCACACACAGCTACTATGTGACATCATTTCCCCAAATGACATCTTGCATCCTATCCCAGTCATGAGAGTGTTTTGGAATGACTTAATCATTATGGAGATCACATCAAATACAAGGCTACTTTGGGTATACTGCAGAGTCTTCCACAAACAAAGACAGTACACAACCTGATTTGACCCTACAGACTATTTTATTATCTACGGCTGTGTTAACAGTATTTTATATTACAGGATTGCTTTTTTAGAAGCTATGAAGGGTGTCAACTGCAGTGATCTCAGGAGCAATGCTAATGTCTGTCACAATTAAAACTTCATGTATTTCAAGATCTATAAAGCAAGGTCGAGAGAGTTGTCATGATAGTTATAAAACAAATTAGTCATATGCAAGTACTGAAGGAACTTATCATAACAGGAATAAAACCAATCTAAGAATTTGTTATCTGTGCTGCATTATGGAAATATTGCTTCAACACAGAACTGTAATTTTATGTTCAAGATACCAGTATTATACTGTTGATTTTACTGTCATGCTCCTGAAATAACACAAGATTAAAAATTGTTAATCTTATCATCATGCCAATACAATAATACTGAAGGTAGAGCTGTTAATTTTATTATCACACTACTGGAATAATGGTTTAAGCTATTGAATTTGATGCCACACTGCTAGAATAATGCTGAGCTGCAAGCTGCTAATTTTGTTCAAAGGGTAATTAGCACCAACTTTTTCAGAGACAGCGCATTCTAGCCAAACAATACAGATAGACAATGCACTCCAATTGCACTGTTCAGCAGACAGCTATCAAGAATGTCTAGCCATTTTGCTTCTGTGATCATACAACAAGTCACAATAATGTCATGTCTCTTGCAACCTTTCATAACTGCATTGTCAACAGAATGACTATGCAGGGTTGTATTGCAACTGACTTGTCATGTAATTCCAGGAGGAAACTGTCCCCTCAAAACAGAGTGCACCAGCGTGCATTACCTGTTGAACCATTTCTTTGCTGTGATAAAGCAGTGGATGGTCCTTTCAGCATTAATTTAACTGTTCTATTACAAGTATAGTCGTGCACGTTCACAATCTACATACAGCCACAATTTCAATCTACTTTAGGTCTTTATGAAGCATTAATTTTTGTTTTCTTCTGTATTATATTTCATTTTGCAGCTAGACACTGCATTATTTTTGTTTTCTCGTAGATTATAAATAGTTCATGTGACTGCTAAACATTGCCTTATAAAGCATCAGAAGAGTAAAATGCATGCAGCATAATAAGGGACTGACCAACATATAGAACCAAATAAAGGAAGCCAGTCTCCAAAATTTAAAACTTAACATTTCCACAACTCAACTGCCAAGTATAGTGCAAAGCTCTACATTGATTAATGCTCTGTGAACAGAAAATATCTGCAAACTTTCAGCCAGTACCCAAAAAAAAAAAAAAAACAAACAAAAAAAAGAAACATACTCTGAACCAAATTATCCTGGGCACTGAAAACAGTAGTTTAGAATTGAGACATTAATTGGTTTAAAAATCTATACTTTTTACAAAATATTTTTAAAGCAACTGATCTACACTGCAAAAACATTTTATATCTAGTTTATATTTGGATTAGGACTTTCCTAATAAAACATAGCCTGCAATGCTCAAATGTGAAACAGCTCACAAAAACTCCAACTTCTGGGTTGGTGGGTGAACTGGTGCATGCATGAAAAAGAGTGAGTGTAGCAGCTGCAGACACACTGCAGCGCTTTTGTATGCATGCACGTTGACTTCTGACACATTCCTCAGCAGTGTATGACCATACCTGATTATGTTCCCCTTACAAACAAAACTATAAGTGGCAAGTAACTTTTTCTGCCTACAATTCCCTATTCAGTTTGAAGCATTGTAAGAATAAGACGTTTTTTAACATAAATTTCTGCATCAAACACTAACAAGATTTCACAACAGATAAACAGACTGAGATGAAATTTTACACAGACTCTTTCTTTGTTCCGAAACGTTCCAAAAACAGCATGCATGCTATGAAAAACAGATGGAAACTCCAGTAGTATGCAACGAATTTAAACCTTTGCTTCTGCTTATGATTAGCAACTTCTCTGCATTTTAAAGATTAGTGTCATAAAACAATTTGTTTCTTACATTTCATCCCAGATTTTAGGTGAGGTTAGAAAATATAAACTACATGAATAATATGCTTAAAATATCTAAACTTTGAAGTACCTTAAATAAAATTTTACTGATTTTAATTTACCTGTTCTCACCCTATTCTTCAATTTTAAATATTAAAATGTTTTGACGATTTAAAGCAACCTAAGCCTAATTTAAAGTCAAGAGAATGTGAGAAGATGTGATATTTAGTTATGTAAAAGCTAAATTTATTTATTTAATGCAAACCATCTTTGGCAAACATCTTTGTACAACACATGAAAAAAGACTACAAAAGCAAATAACATTTTTACCAGTCAAAGAACCTTTTACTATTTTAACAAACCAGAAGTAAGAAAACACTACGTACCATCATCTAGACTGATGGTATCAGGATCCTGCTGTTTGTGATCATTATTTAGAAGCCCAAGTTCTGTAAGCAGTCGCACATACACTGCACTCTGTAAGAACTCTTCATAGTACTGAACATGCAGGACCTGGTACACCTGTCAGGCAGACAACATATTCCATAAGATGTGTGCACACACACAAACACAGAGCTCATCATATCTCGCACTTCTCTCTCCCTCTTAAATCAGACACAGAATCACAGATGAACTTTCAGCATTAGAATAAAAATGTAAGGCAGTAAAGGCGAACAACAGAACAACAAACTGCATGTAAATTTCACCATGGCTGACTCCTCTGACCAGCCACGCACATGCATGTATGCTCAAAAAGTTTACTACTGACAACTACGTAACATCTCTAAGCTGCCTACCCTTGCCTGGACCACATCAAAAACATCCTCAGAAAAGGTCTTGCTCTTGATCTTCTGCAATACGCCCTTGGTGTATTCGGGCTCAATGCGTATCCGAGAGATACCCTGAAGAAATACACACTCCATCCAGAATATTCAGTTGCACATCATCTTTTTCTGAAGGCTAACTTACAGAACAAAAGATTCTAGGTATACATCCAAGGAAAAATGGTGGGGAAACAAACCACAACTAAGCTGTATTTAAATTTTATCTCAAAGTCTCATTTTTCAGTGATCTGAACTGACCTTATCAGCAATGTACTGGTCATAGATAATGGTGGCAGCTTGTCTCAGTTTTGTAAGATCTGCATCTGCTTCTTTTGGCAATTCTTTAAGTTGCTGGGCGGCTGCTGCCCTGAAGCCCTGTGAAGAAATGATACAACCCTGCTCTTGGCATGTAAAAATAACTATACACATACACTGAAAATATAATTAAAAAGAAAGGGAATAAGGTTTGACTAAAGATACCCTATAGCACCATAAGAGATTGACAAGGTCTTACCTCCACATTTAGATAGAAGAACAAATACTGCTGACCACCTTTTTCGGAAATGAATTCTAGATAGAAGAAAAACCAAGAAAACTGCTGGTAAAGGAAACTTAGGGAAAAGTACTAACACTCAATCATAACAAAAGATGATTTCTAGCATAGACAAATTTTTAGAGAGGCATTCCTCAATTAAATGATCTTGCAAAATGTTGAAATTAAAGAAATAATTAAAGGTAAATATTACTAATTCTCTAATCCGCTGCAAATCATTCTGACATTTTAAGTTAAATGCAAGAAGGCTACATACAACTGAAACATATAACAAAAATCTTAATTTACCCAAAAAGGCCTGAAGGGCAGTATTGTTGTTGAGGATGTCATCTAAAGCCATAACATACAAAGACTGGTAACGAAGATAGTCTGGTTCCTGAAAAATGCAAGACCATATCAGCAAATGGACTTCCCAATACATGTAGACAAGTATTACTCATGCTTATCATATTATCGAATGCATCAACATATCAGCTTACCTCTAGCGTTTCAGTGTCGATGCTGCCTTCTCTCAAGCGCTTAAGGCGCATTTGACAAGTATCCCGAAGAAAGATGAGACTGTTAAGGTTCTGCTTAATCACAGTATCTGCTCACAGAGGTATATATTTAGAACAATGTGGCACAGGCATGAACGCAAAAAAACGAACATGTACTTATCTTCCAATAACATTTTCCTGTTATTCATTCACTTAAACTGTGGATGGTGATATAAGGAAGTGCTGATGGGAGTACTTTTTTAATATTCATCATTTTAATAAATGATAAACAAAAATGCAAGTGTAGCACTCTAGTAGTGTGTGCTAAGTTATGTCTTTGTTTGTAGAAGGTAGGGATTGAACAGCTCCCAAGACTGTCCCTTTCTCACACCAGTTGTGTGCGTAATAATAGCTGGCCTTGTACTGCCCACCCGTGGCTACTGGCAACTGGACCTATTGTTACACCAGAAGTTACGAAGTTGCCTGAGCCACTTGGGGAAACCATGACCAGACATGGCGGGGTGAAGTGACCACGGGAGCTGAGAAAGGTCGTGACGAGACCTTGGGAAAAGGGAGTGGATGGTTCTGGAATGTTTGATGAAAGATAGATTAAGTAGTGTAGCTTTACAGTTGAGAGAGGCCTTTTGATTTTGGAAGTGAGAGTGGAGAGACGGCGGATCAGCCACCGAGTGAGACTGAATAAAATCTATGGTTATGTGGCAATTTCAATCTAAGTTGTGTTCTTGCATGACTAGCCCATCCCTACGTAGCCATCAGGGACTGACGTGTTGGTTACACAAGCATATCCAGGTCATAATGATGACAATAACTAAGGTAGTTGATTTTAAAATGTGGCTGTCCCTTGCAATGGAAGCTTTAGCCCTATGACAAGAACACCATGGTATGGAAACAGCAGTGCAAAAAATGAACAAATAAATGAAATTTTGAAACCAAGCAGAAAAGAGAGAGACACAGAGACAAAATGATGAGTCTATTCTAAAAGAAATGTTTCATCAGACCTTACTTGAATGACTGCCACTTACACATATGACCAGGTGCAAAGCATTCAACTACTGGGACCACCACCCCCACTACTGATGTCCAAACATTTCAACTATGATAAAATGCTCATAAAGGTGACATGCATCAATCAGGACAATAAAAGAAAACCTTGGATGCTAGGACATCAATAGTACAGAGTAGACCAAATGGAAAAAATGTTTTTTTAAATTCAATGCATTGTCTTCAGATTTCCTCTGATAGATGTTAGCATAAGATTAGTAAGACTATGTCTTCTCTCTAAATTCCCTAGCTGCATGAGTTACCTTCACTTCCTCCTGTATCTCTTGATCTCCATCGAGCAATATTTTCCTCAACCTTTTCTCTCACTGCTATCAACTCCTCTGCTGTTTCGCTACTCCGAATCACCGTCAGAAAGGATTCTCGTGTGAAGGAAGAATCATAACACTGCACACATGTACAGTAAGATGCACAAAGAAAGGGCGAAGACTTCTTTTCAAGGAACATCATAAAAATTTTTAATGATTGTGTGTGTGTGTGCGCACACCTATATATATTAAATGTGTCTGTGCCTGAGAGAGAAAGAGGCAGAATGGATATACACAACCAAAGGTTCAAGATTCAATCAAATTAATATTTTCTAAACCTTTAAGTATGCACTATCTTCTTCAGTCACATTATATTATTGCTTATCCGAAAGTTGCATGAGAACAGATGTTCAGTTGCCAGTATAAAGAGACATAGAAATGAAGTGTAAAATAAAAATGTTTGTGTCAGAACACTCACCAGCCATGCTATGTACTGATTTAAGTAATCTGGATCTGACAGCAGGTCTATTGTAGGTAATAAGATACCATTCACTAAGACTTCCTGCAAAAGCCAAAATTAAGATGTAAACCAGCATATAATGATACCAGAGTATAAGACTCATACTGGTAACCATGATTAATCATAACATTATAGCTTCTGAACAAAAAATTTGTTTTCAGCAATTGAAAGCCCTTTTATCTGGGCAAATGTCATCCAACCAAGTTTGGCAAAGTTGTGCATGAAGGTCACAGGAAACCAACAGTTCTGAGGTGAACAGGACATTAGAACTTTTGGTCTACATGCTAAGTCCAATTAATTTGCCAGTATGATGGGACTTAAGCGAATTTCGGAGGGCTTGGCAATTCAGCTTCAGCACTCTGCTTGGAGAAGAATAGCTTTGACTGACTCATCCACTTTTTGTTATAGCTTTTCTAACTTGCAACCTCTGAATGATTTTGAATAATAGCTATAAGTTGTGCAGAAGCTGGAGTGTTTTGTGGACCAGTTAATGCAGTTTATCAATACACTGTAAATAATTCAGAAATCATACACAGTAAAACATAGGTAACAAAATTGTTCTAATAAATAAACACAATCAGCATTACAGTCTACAAATACTAGATGGAAACACTTCCTTACTCTAATAATGTATCTAAATGGCTTGCTCTGAAAATCATCCTTTGGCAGTAAAAGATACAGTAAAACTTCACTGAGATCCTGTAGGTACTCTGAAACATGAAATACAAATCTCATCTTTTTTTTTATAACTGCTCAATAAAGAGAATGCAATGCATTTTCAAATAAAATCCTTATATTTTGACTTAAGCATAAAATTAAAAGATTTCTGGTTATTTCCTGAGCACTCTTATTGAGTTGTCTGTTGTATTTTTTTGAAATACTTTGGAGGGTTTTCTAATTACATAAATTCTGAACAAGTAAAAAAAGACAAAACCAAAACAAAGCTACAACAAATATGTTTTTGAACTTTTCTTAGGAGGTAAATTAACATCTTTTTCAGTTCCCATTTTACAAGTATATAGCAAGAAAGTGCTCATCAAAAATAGTCCTAAAATTCTAACATTTTCTGAACAGATAAGGAAACAAATGATTTTAAAATCTTACGGTGTTCATGCTCAGAACTGGTGCACACAAGGTCTCGACACTTGTTGCGCTCCATTTCTACCTCTAAATCAAAAAATGCTGCTTCTAACAGCTGGCAATATTGTTCTGTAAAATGTAAAACAAATATTTACATATAATAATAAATTAGTAATGACAGGATATCTCACTCTCTCTTATACCCACACATGGACAAATGCAAACATAGGGTTTATTACCTCTCAGTTAATAGCTGTCACCTAATAGCTGTCCACAGGCAACCACTACTACAAAATCCAACTGACTCTCATGTTTGATCTAATCTACTCCAAATATAGTGTCCCACATTAATAACTAAATAATGAATCTTACCATCATTTCGACTGCTTTTCGCCTTCTCTGATGCACGCCTGTACAATCGTATATGTGAGGCAAAATCATCTACAAGACGCTGAGTGAAGTAAGGCATCCAGTCGACTTCTTTTGATCTGTTTGCAAAGTTGAATTGGGCTCCAGTATTAATAGGACCTTTTTTTAATTTGTTTGTACTGATACAAAAACTTAAGCTGAGCAAAACAGAATAAAAGCACTAAACAGCCACATTCAATTTTATCACTAGTAATGTACCCAAATTTGTTTGTTAAATCATGAAAAACATTAAGCTGATTTCTATGACATAGCTGAATACCTGGGTTCATATATTCTTTTCTACTCTGGGGCACTTTTTCTTTTCTAATTAATCACTCCTCCCTATTCTTTCTTTAGTTTTTAGCTATGCACACATTTCTCACAATCTCTCTCTCCCTGTTACAGCTTTTAGGTAAACAACAGAACATACCACATAATTGTTGTTCACCTGGTTAAGAACGGTCATTTTTTTCTAGTCTATTAAATTAACGAATGGCTGTAGTTTGCAATTGTATTGTCATAGTGTCATAGTAGACCTATGGTGTATATCTCATTTTTTTTTTTTTAAATATGTGCTTTGAAGAGAGCTAAACTGCTTCTGGCCAGAGATAAACTAATATTTGGTCAGTCTCGAAAGTGAAACAGAAACTTTGTGATGAAATTTCTTGAAGGTAATAATGAAAAAGTAACTTATCAAAACACAAACCTGCTGGCAAAAGTGATCACAACCTTTTGAACACACTGCCATACGTCAACTAGGAAGTCATCATGATCACTGATCTGCCGATACCAAGGCTTGATGTAGTCCCTCACTGTATACTCAAGCACCTGTGTGATACAAGAAAGTGTTATTCTACAGTCAAAAAAACACTCTCAATAGATGCCCACTCTCTGTTTTTTAAAACCAACAGTCTGAACGTTTCTATCAAAAGTAAAGGTTTTGCTGTAGTTGTACCACTAAAAAGTAATGAATTTTTAAATTATACAACAATCTTAAATCGATTTAACAGATGAAACTCTGTATATTGTTATATATGAAACATTAACATGCACACACACACACACTCTCTCTCTCTCATAGTCTATTATCACAAAACCTTACACACATACTTCTTTTAGGGCATCATCAATGACACTTGCACCAGTCATACGCTTGTCAAAATTTTTTATTTTAGTTGTAGGCTCCATTTTCATGCGAATCCTCTTGATTCCACTTGCATTCCTGCGGTACTGCCTGCAGCTTTTTTTAAGTATTGTTTGGGACACTGCTCTTCCATGATAGAAGGCAATGACAAGACAGCTGTAGACAGATTACCAGCATCCTGTTTCATATTGTTGCAATTCAAAACACCACAGTAGTTTATTCTATTACAGCTATAAGAATTTTTTTAAATACATGAGATAACACATACACACAAAACAGATATCTACAGTCAAAAACAAGTATGGAATTAAACACTATAAAAATATGAAAATGTGTACATATCACACCAAGAACTACAGAATCATCATCTAGTTAATTAAAGAATTTACTAATACCATACAACTCCACACCCTACTCCCCTCTGTTTCATCTGTTCAGCCCCATTCCTTTTTGTTCAACGAGACCATACCATTTATCTGTTCAAGAACTTTAATATGGCTCATGCATCATGCAAAAAAAAAAAAAATATTTGTATAAAAAAATTGTCTAGCATGGTCTATTAAGTGTTCTAAGAATAAAAACTTTTATCAGCAAAGCATAAGTTTGGATGAGTGAACAAAAGATGACTATAAATTGAAAAATGTTGTCAGCTTTTATTTTAAAACAGTAATATTTAATTACCATCTACATATTAAGGACTAATAGTCATTTACAACAATAATATACTTTGCAGGCTTGTAACATATAGGACACCACAAACCCAGTCAGGAAGAAGAAGGCATAGATGGAGAGAAGCAGCCCTAGTTGTCCAAAAGAGAAGAAGAACAGGAATATGGCCAGCAGCAGCCACCATTTCCAACCTCCCTCTCCCTGTAGCTCCATCACCCTGTGAAAATCAAACAAAGCCACTTAAGATGCAGGTAAAGAATGCATGTTCAAAGTCTGCCTTTTAGACATTTTTCTTATCCAACTGTTTGATGTTTTTAACTGTTTTATGCCATGTCAAAGGTGTGTAATGTGGTTTTATATGCTGATGATGTACCTAAACCAAATAACATTAATAGTTATAAATCACACAAAAAATGGTGAACTAAGGTCACCGACTGTATCTATTGTTGTTTGGAATGTTTGTGCGAGATTTATTTCAACATGTATATATGTATTATGTAGCACAAGCACTATACTGAATTGCCCTTGTGGATGAATAAACTTGTATTGTATTGTGTATTGTACATAATAATAACCCCTTTGTTCATTTTTGTCTTGTTAGAAAACATGCATGTGCACATAAGAAAAATATGCCTGCATACATGCTGGAAAGAAAGAAATCCTACCATTTCCAACTGAGTCAACGTGAGTCACCCCATAAATTTTAATATTCATTTAGCCAGAAAAAGTCAAGAGGGGCATGCAAAAACAATGCTTACGCTGAAATGTAACGTGTTTAAAAGTCTGAAACGTGAAATATGCAAAATGAGATACTAGGACATAAATAGCACTACAAACTTCGGTCGCCACATTTTCACTTGATGCCACAGTCGAGAGCCACTGAAAAAAAGGGGAGGGGGCAAGGTAGAAGTTTTTACGGGTAACGAAGTATTGATCCATTTGAAAAATAACAGAATTCCATTTCTGTTAGCACAGAGACAATGCAAATTATAGAAGCGACACTAAATTAATGGGTGTCTTGGAACAGATGTCAGACAAAGTAAGAAACACAAATCACTAAATGCAACCACTGGCGGTGGAGCTTCTCACTGCAGTTTCCTAGTTAAAACGTGCGTATAAAAGCACTCCAACTGTGAGGTCCAATGCTCTGTCAACACTTTGAAGGTTCCACATGCAATAGTTACTCACTTCCACTATGCATTAATGACCTACCTCTCACTTGCCAAAAGAAACAAACCTCCAGATCACAGACGACCGTAAACATATGACAGGTTTGTTGACAGACATCTACCACCGACAGCCATGTTGATTGAACCCTGTCACCGATACCTGAGCCAATGAGTAGACTCATAACAAGTGTCCAAATTTACTTCGCAATTTTCTATTGGCCCGCTCTCCACTCAAGTCGTGAACAAGGGAAGTAATTGATGCTATCTCATCTCCCTAAGAAGTTGGAAGGTGTGACTATATGTTTTAACGGTACGAAAATATATGACACATGCGAAAAATATGTAAATATATTGAACAGTCCCGTGTTTACGAACATTGAAAATAAATGTACAAAGGTAGTATCAGATGAATGGGAAGTTGTTATGGTTCTTTAAATCTACGCGACAAGCTACAGCGGTAGCTTCCCTTTAGCTGCGGTTTGTGAGCGAAGTTCCTTCGACGAGAGGAGGGTGTGAGAGAGAAGACTGGTCTAACACATGTAATGTCATGGGCATTGTCAATTTGTTATAGTGTTATGTGGGTGTTTCAAGCATAGTGTTAAAAAAGTAAAGCAACAGATAAGAATTGGAATTTTCATTATCTTTGAATCCTAAAAACTACATCGATCCATCCTCTATCTGGAGACCACTACAGGACTCACTTCCCTGGAGCAAGTTCAGTTGTCTTTATGGCTGACTGCAGATCCGTGACCCACACATTGCAGTCCTCCAGTGGATAGTTGGAAGGAGACAAAAGCACCTCATGAGCTCTCTCAGCTCATGAGGGTCACTGTCTAGTGGATCCCTTCACACTGCAACTTGTCAGAAAACAAGGAGGAAGACAAATTCCTCGGGTCTAGCAGCCGTATGGAGAAGCCAAAGCAGGCCATCTCCTACAATGTAGGAGGGACGCCAGTGGTTCAGTCTGTTAGTAACGTGTGTGCATTGTCATGTCGTTCCACATGGTTGGAATATTTGGAGGGAAAGATCGTTAATGTAAATAGAAAATAAAAAGGCCCTAAGGTGGAGTTTTGTGGAAAACTAAATGTTACTTCAAGAGGATGAGACATTTGGTTGTTTACGGTGTCTCTCTGAATTAGATTGACGAGAAAGGAGTAGGGCGTTTAGTGAAGCAGGATCTTTGTTGTCTAATCCTAGTCTTCTGATGAACCGATTATGATCTATAACGTCGAAGGCTTCGAAGTCTTCAAACAAGGCAGCAGAAAATTGATCGACATTAATGTTGTTTAGCCATCGTTGATTTGTGGCAAGAGTGATTTGACCTAGGGACTGGTTAATGTGGAGAAGCTAATGCTTTTATTGGGTATTCTTCTAGGTTTTTATGGGTGTATTTTTTAATCACACACACAGAGAGAATTTTCCCCTCCAGCTTCATACAATGGTCTGCCAAAGTCCAAGCTATCAAAATCAAAATCAAATCAAAATCAAAATCAAAACAGACTTTATTGTCTGCCCAGGAGACCCAGGGCAGAAATTTGTCTTTGCTCACTACCCATACAGACATTTAACACACAGTTAGAAGTAAAAGTGAGGAGTAAAATAGTGTTGATTGCACCAGTCCATCAAAGCAGTGTATGTTTTCCTAACAACAAACCTTGGGTGACCAAGGGCCTAAAAGCACTGCTGAACAAAAAGAAAACATTTGTTCATCACGGGCAGAAGCCCACGACAGAAGATTAGTACATAGAGAGGACCATGATGCTATCCGTTGGGTGGGCAGAGGCTCTACGAGCATACTAGTTAGTCCGCTTTCAGTAGTTTTGCCGGTGGACCAACGAGTGTCGACGAGATTGAAACAGAGGTCGAGTTAGCTCTCGCCATAAACCGATGTGTCAGAATGCGGCTCGTGGTTACATCTTGAGCTCGCTGGAGGGACCTGCAGACGTCGAGTGTTGATGCTTCCGCATGACGCAAGAGATACGCCGAGAAAGATCTTGGTGTCCTAAGTGGAGGCGTACGGCGAACGGGAAGAATCAGTGCCACAGCAACGTGATGAGGTGGTCGACGAATACGCCGCGAAGCTCCAGAATTTAAGCAGGCGAGGTAGAAGGCGGCGCAGAGCGTCGAAGTGGCGGCGATTGACACCATCTCGGAGGACTGCAGCCCGACCGGTCAGGGAAAGTGACTGCCCCCGTTTTCCGTAACAGGATGACAGGGAAATAAAGTGTAGCTGGCCTGACTGGAAAGTGTCGACGGCGGAGGTTGTCATTTATGGCAGTTGAGTGATGGCGTTGCTCGACACCGGCAGTGAGGTAACGACGGTCACTGACGAGTGGCACGAGGGCACATACAGGACTTACAGCTAAAACAAAACTCAGGAGTGGCGGTGGTGGACATGTTTACGGCCAGCGTCTGAGGACGTTCCTATCCTGGTGGTCAAGGACCTGGTCGATGTGGTCACAAGTGAGCGCAGGAGACGCGTGTCGCTTCTACTAGGGAAGAACGTCCTTGATCAGATAATGGACTCTACCGCAGATGTGGCGCAGGCAGTACAGGCAGCCGTGCATGAAGCTCATCTTGAGAAGACATTGTCAACAAAAGGACTGGCTAGGGCCGCTGGCAACACGCCCGTCCAGGATGCCAATGGTCTGACGTCCACACCAGCCACTTTCCAGAGGTTAATGCAGACCACCATGCCGAACTGTTTAATTTCAGTCCTTCTTGTGTACCTAGACGATCATTTGGTATACTCCAAGATAAAGGACATTCAACTGCGGGAGGCGCCATACCTTCAGGATGACGACAGTGAAGAGGAAACGCCAGGGTGGTATGCTACTCTTCCAAACCATCACCACAGAACTCTTGTGACAATGCCTGTGGTGCCAGAAGTAACAGTGTCTGTGTTGTCAGATGACAGTACCAGAAATGACAGTCCCTATCGTGTCCGAACCGCGCAGATCGCAGCGACTTACCGCGAGACAGGCAACAAACTCGCACAAAGTGTAGGATGAAACAGTTCGTGCGACGCTATGCCATGGCAATATGAATACCATGGATATATTTTTTAGTTGCGATGATCGGTGACACCGTAGATGACACGTACGCATTGATCAGTTGTTTATTTTGCTATTTGTTCATTTTTCTTCAACTTTACCGCGGCTGCGTCCAGAAAATGTCGTTGACAAGAATGACACACGAGGTGATGGCTGACAATAGATGTCAGCACTCAGATGTCAGAAATCAGAATGGTTTCTTTTACCTGTGAGATAAGTATCAGGTGAACAGTTAATGGCATTCACGTGAGCACGGTCACTCGTTCTTATCTGGTGAAGTCAGGTGACAGAGATATGATAGTTTGCCTGTGCTGAAGATCGGTAATTGCAGAAAATAAGTGGTCAGAGGTCACACAGGAAGGAAGAACATTTTGTATTCACACACACACACAATATGCCTTCTATTATGGAAGAAGAAAACGATTAGCTTATATTAGTGACTGCTTTTATCATTTGTGTACAATCGTTTGCCCCAACGTGTACTTTATATCTCTGGCATCGTAGTTATAGATATATATTTTTTATAGCATTTATGTAGTCGAACGCCAAGCATGTTGAGAAACATTTTTGTTTTATTAGAAAACATGCATATGCACATTTGAAAAATATGTCCTGCATATAAATGCTATGCTACTTTTACTCGTGTCCCGCCAGTTTCCCTATGAGTCATAAAAAAGTGTATTTGTAATATTTTGTGGTGTACTGGGATCGACTGCATGGGGATTGGTGTCTTCTTTTCCACACATAAAATTGTCCTCAAAAATTACAAAATAAACCAACGTTATGGGACGTCTATGATACGGCGAAAGAGAGAAATCAGAATACACCTACCCCTGCCTAAATACATTGACAGTGTTATTCACGGCTTCTGCATTCTAAAGTAATCTTTCTAACTTAGACAAATATAACGATGGTGGTAAACTTTGAAAAAAACAGTTGAAGAGAAAAACGCAGGAAAACATATTGGAGATGAGGAAGTCAGGAAACATTCCAACTAATGTTTAATGACTTTTCCAGAGTCAGCGGTACAGTGTGCCAGCCGTCAGTTTGTTCACATCTAGTATGTTCACTGAACAGCATACCCGAGGAACGGATCGTCAGATGCTCGCTGTATCTCATGTACTTGATAACTCTGTTACGAAGGGCCTAGTAAAAAAAAGTACTGAGCACAAGCCAAGATACAGTCTCAGTAGATGGGGGTGAGCGCGGGGTGGAGTGGGGTAATGTGCTTCTTGCTACCTCTATAGATGAGGCCGGTCTGTAGGCAAAGCCAGCTGCAAAGGAAATATTCTTGATTAACTCTTATGTTGGTAGAAAAGGATGAATATTTCCTGAATGGCAACAGCAAATAAGAACTTCTATTCTAAGCGGTAATAAATGAATAATTGTAATACCTTCCTTCCTATTTTTTAGCAGTTACTCAAGACATTACAAGATTAAAGATACTCAAAGTCTCTGCATGAAAGATTGGTACAAAACATGTACCTGAGAGTTAACTAGATGCGAATATCAATTAGTATTTGATACATAATTTTTATAGCAGCTATGATATATGTATATAAATATATCAAAAGTAATGAACGATTCATACCATACTCATCTGTAATAGATATTCATCCAGAACAACCACACCATCACCTGAAAAAAAAATCCAGAAACATCTCGTCTAGTACTCACTCTAACACATAAAGCAAACACACAGAGAGAGAAAAATAAAAGAAGAAACCCCGTTTTATTTCACACGGTTATGGCTGTGCGGTAATCAGAAGACCTGTATTAGGAATTTATTACTTCCGATTATCCTTTTTTAACAGATTTGTTCGTGTTATTTCTCCATCTCCATCTCTTGTCATCATGTTCAAGGTGTAGAATTGTCCGTGTCCGCCAATGCGTAATATACCTAAACACCTCAGCATGGAGACTGCCACACACAAGTGTACCGCTGAAACGACCAACAGCCAGTTCAAGACTACACTCTGCCTCCATTTATTTTTCTTTTGCGATTGTAAAGATTGGTTGCACATGTGTTCCGAGTACAGATTTATGTTAAGGCTGGCGCCCAACAAAAGATGCAATTCAACTAGCCTGTGGTAATTCACAAGCTTCTCTTTCTTTGTCATGGCCCTTAAATGTGAACACTAACGAGGGTTACGACTTTGCACCTGTTCAATGCCTCAGACGGCGCTACCACCGAGAGGCTGTTTTCCAGATGTTTTTCCCATTCGAAGTGAGGCGCACTCACGCGTATATTGTGTAGTTCTTACACGAGTCTGTGGCTGGTTAGAAAGAATGAAAAGAATAAAGGGAAACCTCCGCGAAGAGAAATGAGGCCATTAAATCTTAGATAAGAAAATTGGCACCAGTAGGCGGAGTAATATGCATTTTTCCTTCCCCCCCCCCCCTTGGTTAGTGGCCAACTAAAAAAAAATCAGCAGACATTTGTTGTTGCTGCTGCTGAGTGGAATCTTCGTGAACAGTTATGCATTGTGGGTGTGGGCAGCGGGGCAATGCTGTTTCCCTCCTTTTCCCATTACCTCCCGTTCCTTGACCATCACTTCAGTTATTTTTACATTCCTTCTACACAGATTTTAAAACATATTTTGCTCAAGCTTGGTTTTTAAAGGAAAAACCCTCTTCCATATAACCCAGTTCCATTGAAGTATTGTATATAGCCATAGCGGCAATGGTTTACGAGGAGACAGTGGTGAGAATGAATAGTAAAATAGAAATACATGATGAAGATGATGACAAGGACATGAAAAAGGAAACAGAAGTCGGGTTTATACTCAGAAGAGGTGGTACAAAAAAAGCACCTCTGTCTACTGCAATATTTTTAATGGACCTGTTTAATTAGGTGATGCGGGAGCTTAAAACTTAATTATCTGAGTTTGTGACATCTGAAGAAATGGCGATGTCCGAGCAATGTGCAGAACTTGCCCCGGGCACTTCGTGTAACCACCAGACTTACCATTAGTATCAGTGATGTCGAAGAGGTTGCCCAATCTTGCCAGAGGAACTGAATTCTGCGTCGGCTGCGCCACCAGGAGAAACAACTGCTCGGAATACAGTCGAACGGCGTTCATGTCACACACACCTTGGGTTGCTCTCAGAAGCTCTGTCGTAAATTCTTGCTTAGTCACCTGTCCGTCATCTGCATAAAGATCGATGATAATCACTGATACTGAGAAATATTTTGTTGATTTAATCGTAAATACCCTGCGTCTAGTCATTTGTTCCATTTTGTGGGCATTAACCATCAAGACCAACTGTTAGTGTCCTAGTGACTGAGAACGATGCTTTACTTACTATTCAAGTCCGAATGATTTAAGACGACAGAGTTAAACTCCGCCTCGGTGATGGTGCCGTCATTGTTGATGTCGATTAGATGAAACACTTCATTCCATACCTCGCATGCAGACCTGCATCATCAACAAAGAGTGCTGCTGTCACAGAGATGTGTCATTAACAGACAACGATGAATATTTTAGTAAAAAGGTTACTTATCGTGAACGTCAATGCTTTGTCAAAAAAGAAAGAAAGAAAAATTTTATTCCTGGAATAAAAAAAACAACAGTACCGTACTGCTGGGAAGAGGCAAAGAACAAAACAGTAGAAAATCAACATTCCACAGGTTGTCGAAGACATTTTCCTGGCTGTTCAGACCTGAGAAGATGTTCGGAAACAAAAGTACTTTCTGAAAGGCGACTGGGCCAACCGGAGGCGCAGAAGTGATTGAAAGCAGTATCTCAGAAGTAATGTGGGTTACAGGAGAGTTCTTGAAGGGAAAGACAATCTAGATTACAGCTTATCTTATTTTATACTACAGTGTACAGCGAAACCGAAAGATATTTGTGGTATTTTAGGTCGTCGGTGTTTGTCTGTCAATCACAGTAAAACATTATACATAAATACTTTAAATGCTCTGAATACTTTATGCCGACTTGCGATTTTTCTAAGAGTTCTGCTTTATATAGAGAAACAACGAGAAGATTGTGAACCGGTTTAAGAGACACTGAACACAAAGCAAACTAATTCAGAGCTATGTATTAGGCTGAAACGATTGTGGGGGCCACGTGGTAATTTTAGGGCAAAAAATAAGTCCGAAGTATTAAAAAAAAACCCACCTGTCTAGAGAGTTTAGCGATAAAAAACGCTCTCTTTCTTCCCCCTCACCCTGTGTTCATTTATGATAAATTACTGTGTATTGGTCAGAATTTTTTTGGTTGCTTTTCATTGTTATTTCCTTTATTGCTTTCAAGTAATTTTAAATTGTACATCACTCGTTCACTCATTCACTGCTTGCGCATTCACATTAAAATCTTGCACTTACACCAGTTTACAAGTGTTCAGTCAGTTTATTGTTTGGAAAAGAGGTACATTCAAACTAGACGGTTTGCCTTTACAGAGCTGATGGACGAGGAACATGCTCATGGTGCTGGGGAAGTTCGAGATCCACTTTGTGGATGTATCTGAAAAAGAACAATATGCTTGTTTTTTCTGTTCAATAGACAGACTGGCAAAAATACCGACAGACAGATCCGAAGATGGTTTAAAGTATGATGAAAGCACTTAATGACTAGATTTTAAGGCTAAACTCATGTTGTGTTTAGCGAATTTGTATTACTCGTTGCTATTTATATACCAGTGTTATTTTAAAAAAAATTGTCAGTGTAAATTGTTAATATTTCTGTATACTTTGTTAGTATATAGTGTTTGAGAATGTAAGAATGAAATGGATTTAAAAAGTTTGCTTTTATATAATCTTTCAATTGTAATTTATATCGGACTATAAAGCCAGAGCCCATTTATAACTTTTTAAAAAACTTACTCCCAACTGAGCTCGAGAATAAACATGATCAGCATGAACTGAATGGAAGTGAGCTTACTTTAACCCAGGCTTGCAGAAACTCTTGCTTAGAAACGAGGCCGTCACCTGAAATACAGTAGAATGAAACACTAAATTGTGTACTGCCACCCACTGCTATTGATGATGCTGACGACGACAACGACAATGATGATGATGTGTTTTGTGTGACTGAGGGAACTTTATAACGTCTTTCTAACATTTTCAGCATGCTCGCACGTGCTCAGCCAATCATCCTCACACACTTTTTATTATAGCATACTATGAGGTTCATAGTGGCCTTTACTGTCCTCTAGCCAATCCTTCTGGCTTTGTATTTCAGCGTGCTGCGTACAGAGCTTACCATTAGAATCAAGGAAAGAAAACAACTTCTGTGAAAAGGCTGATGGAGAAACTGTGTCCGCGCCATGGGTGATGTAAGAAAACAAGAGTTCTCCCGCCTGGCGAGTGGCAGACGCATCATGGGCGCCAGCAGTTAAGGCATCCCAGATGCTCCTGAAGTCTGACTTGGTCACAACCCGGTCACCTGGCCAACACAAATGTCGGCATTGGTAGTAAGGATGTCTATGGTAGGGATAATGACTAAGCATAAGCTCTGCCTCGTGATGTACCTTCTACTCCCTCCGTCCATCTCTCTCTAAACGCACTTTCACCACTTTACCAAAAACGTCAACATACCATCAGTGTCGACTCCTTCACTTGCTGTTGTAAGTTCGTTCAAGGTAATTTGACCATCGCCATTTGGGTCCAGATAAGTGAAGAGAGTTTCCCATATGTGACCATGTGTAACCTGTGTCCTAGAAATTTTTATCTTTACTTATAATGTTATACAGTCTTTTCCTAATACCTCCCTTAAGAAGATTCTTTATTAATCATTAAACACACAAATTCAGACAGAGGACATGATAAAATGAAACGCGTGCGTGTGAGAGAGAGAGAGAAAGAGAGAGAGAAAGAGAGAAAGAGCGTACCTGACGGGCACTAGCCCACAGAGAACAATGGCGATAAAAGTACAAAGCATGATGGGAAGCAACTTGCAGCCAACTAACGGTACGTCCCTCACTGTTTATAGTCTGTAGTCTTATGAGGAGGTTACTTGAAACTGTGTCAATAGATAAGCTAAAGGAACCTCCCCCACCCCTAAAAATGTGTAACTATTACCACAGCGTTGTCTGTCAGAACGCTCACATTCAGTCGATGTACTCTGGCCATATTGTAAATATGTGACGAACTTTAATGATACGGTTCTAGCCCATGGTTCACGTGCAATGTAGGTTCATAGGTTTGTATCTCCAAGGGGTAGTCACTAAGACTTTGGAAAGTATTGTCTTGCACTGAGCTGAACCCGGAGATGTGGAAAGAAGCTATGCTCTCTTGTACACCTATGTAACAAAAAAAGGTACCCGAAAAACAAGCTGTGAGCGGTATCTGACAGTAAGCATAGACAATCTCTTTAATGGAGTAATTGAGTCTTCGCAACCCATCTAAAAATATAGTCAGATGACATATAAGTGGAGTAATGGCCCTGTGTAATTACTGAGACCTCTACAGCACCATGCAGGACGCTTTTCTACCCTTCTACACCCACACGACAGCAACCCATGCCTCTTCCCTGCTATTTCTCTCCCTCTCTCCCTCCATATATCTGTGTGTGTGTCCGTGATGCGACCGAGACAAACCAAGTGAAACTAAACCAGAAAAGGCATGGGGTTTCATAACGGGAAAAAATGCCTTGACGGGATTCGGACTTTGTCATTAGAGTCTTCATGAAATAAGAGTCGGTACCTATTTAACAAATAGCTACTTCACACACACACGCACAAAGAAACAAAGACAGATTTACCCCGCTAGCAAACAACTATGTGTGATTTCCACGCATAACGCTAAAGTTTATTTTAGCTTTGTTATTACACAATATTTCGTCCTTCTAATTCACACTCGCGTGTCCTGAGTGTTACAACCAGTCCATCTTCTTAAGACCTGCAGCACGTTCTTGTGTATCAGCTCCGGAGAAGGTCGAAGAAGATCACGTGGTAATGGCCTCACACTGCCGGATGAGTGGGATGCGTTGGGTGCTCGGGATGCGGCTGCAGTGTGTAATTGTCATGCTCAGGGTGGATCTGAGAAAAAGGTGAATTTTTATTTATTTATTGATACGATTACATCATTACTGTTGTCGCACCGATAAGTCCTGCCTTAATCTAGTGATGTTTTCGAATGGTGCAGATTCTATAAATTACATCTTCGCTGATTACAACTTACTACCTATCATCCACTTACTCTCTCATATACACACAATAACAAATACACACACGCGTGCGCACCGACAGACTAGTCAGAGATGCTAAAAAAGCCGTGCTATTTAAAGAAACATTCATAAAAAGATCATGGCTGATTAAAAAAAAGTTTCGCTTATTTTTTACATACTCTTTCCCATTCGGTCAGGAATTCCTCTCTGGAAATGACCCCGTCATCTGCGCAGAAAACTCGTTTTGTTAACGCTTGTTCATCATACATGCCAAAACAACTTCATGGATCAGCAAGTATTCCTAGTAACACTGCCCACCAAAACTTCAGAAGGAAGGGAGGAGGGAAAAGATTTTAAGAGCAAGAGATAGAGAGGAGACAGGCACAAGGAAAGACATAGATGAGGTGGAGGGGGGAATTCCAAGTTTAGAAATGTCCAGGGTACCCAAAAGTTTTTCATCTTTTTCATCAAGAGTAATTGAAACGCCCATATTTTAAAAGAATGGAATTTTGTGGAGTGTCAGTTACTCACGGTTTGTATCGAAGACGGCGAACAGATGCTTCTCGTCCTCGACGCTCATGGTGGTGGTGGAGGAGACCTCCTCAAACAGCAGCAGGGCCGAGTGTCGGTTTTCCTCCGCTTCTTGGGGGCCGTGACCCGTGATCGACTCCCAGGCCGTGACGAACTCTTCTTTCGTGATGTTGCCATCGCCTAAAAACGCCACGACGACGCGCTTGACTGGACCATGAACTAAGGGTAAGGTATTTAAGGCCTAGTAAACGTATCGAAAGTCCCGTTATTGGACAGCATGATGATTGTCATATCGTAACTTTAACAGGGATGTAAAATCGCCCACACTTAGGATCCAGTGTGGCTTGTCGACAAGGCAAGAAAAGGGCCTAGGTACCAGTTTAGATTGGTCTTACGCGGGGTAGACACCAAGCCAACCGCGACCAGTCGGTCTTGACAGTAGACAGAAGTACTGCTCCTCCCCTGACCACAAGAGTGGAGTGGCAGGGGAGACTGGCAATACGAGAACAGCTGTAACAATTGAGGTGGTGTGCTCGGGGATGAGCAGGGTGGCTCGTGAGACAAGTGGTGGAAATTGTGGGTGACATATTCTACATATTGTACCCTGCAAGAATTTGCTCAGGTGGGTAGTCAGAATTAAATCCTGTCACCCACGGACCCAGATCCCCGGGACCAGAGTTCACGTTTAATGTAAAAAGCGGGAACGTTGCAATAATAGTGATTCCTTTCATTTTCATATTCACATGTATGCTTCGTGTGCAAGTAAGCATTAAATTCACACACACACATCCACACACACACATTTTAATTCAGAGGTTTCTGAAGATGGTGCACATACTACTCTATACTGTGTACTCAGTTACCATTCATGTCGGCCGTGGGAAATATCTCCCTGTACTCTTCCACAGTCACTAAGTCGTCATGATTTTTGTCAAATAAATTGAAGACTCGGTTAAAGATATTGGCGTGAGGTCCTCCATGCAACTGGGCACTGAAAAAAAAAATAACGTGTCACCCTTTCCGTTCAGAAAAGTGCTTCTTAGTTAAATAAGACTAACGGAAGAGTCTATAGGTTCCCCGAATCACGAAGTTTTCACAATAGGTCAGGACGTTTTGCTCTTGTTGGAAGTCTGATTAAATGTGTTCTTGTATCTGTTTTAAGACAATTCTTTTATTTATCCATCATATGTTTGATAGCATTGAGATCTTCTGATAGCACGTGCTTTAACCGAGGTCTGTGACCTAGTGGTAAATGTAAAGGTCGCTCTAACAAGGTATATTTATTTATCCTTTAAGTAATCGGCAATAATTAATTGTTAATAAAGATCAGATTAAGTTATTCTCTTTCTGTGCAATCAGCAAGAGAG
This sequence comes from Pomacea canaliculata, assembly GCF_003073045.1. Taxonomy (NCBI): domain Eukaryota; kingdom Metazoa; phylum Mollusca; class Gastropoda; order Architaenioglossa; family Ampullariidae; genus Pomacea; species Pomacea canaliculata. The sequence goes on along the minus strand of NC_037594.1, from coordinate 13,607,090 downwards.
AGAGAGAGAGGAAACATTTTCCCTAAATCTCACTTCTCAGGTTCTTGGAGATCGAGAGATGGAACTATGATGAAGCAAAACCCAGGCTTCATTTAACATTTCACTCAGCAGACGATGTATTATTTTCTTGATATGGTCTCCGGCACACATACCGCCACATTATTTTCTTGCCCTAATGCCTGTTCTTAACTGAACTGGCCTTTGTACAAAACTAACTTTCCGAGGTGAACAAGAACAGCAGCAACTGTTGGTCAAGTAAAATTTTAGCCCATTTTAAACTCAAATGTAGATGTCGATAAGCTGCAATTTTCGTCAAATCTGTTCACGAAGAGATATCTTGATCCAGTTTTTATCGACAACAGAAAAGTAAGGAGAGGTAGTTCTGACAGTAGATGTGGCAGTGATGCAAAGTACAGATGATCTGCTCAGTTCTTACCTGACATACAAGGTAGACAGCGCGAACAAGATACAGTAGGACAGCATGGTGACAGAGTCAGCAACTGATGTGGGTGGTTAGGTTCACCTTATATATCCGAGCGCCTGGACAGGAGAGCACGTGCTACTGTCCCGTTCTCTCTCTCGCTATCTCGCTCAATGTGTATGCCCACTAATGTGTGTACGAAAGAAAAAGATGGTGTGTGTTGGGGGGAGGAGGTGGGGGCATACCCGTGCCAAAGTACTTAGACTTTGGTGTGACAAAAACAAAACTAAAAAAACTAAACTAAACAAAACAGGCGAACGATAGCAATATCAATAACAAGGACTGCAGCTATTCAGAAGAGTTTATAACAGTCTGTGGTGTGGGTTTTTTCCCCGTAAACCACCCTTCCTCCCCAGTCACTTGCTACAGTGCAGTGACTTGCATGATAAAAGTGCATTGGGTATATGTCTGTTTGTCTGCGTGTGTGCTTGTGCGTGAGTGAGTGAGTGAGCTCCATCTTAAAGCTAGGATAGGAAAGCTTGTGCACAGAAAAATACACGAAGGTCCTTCCTTTGTCATTCAAGCTCCTCAGTGAAGGTATGACCATGGTCAGTGACGAGCAGTGATGGAAATCTTTACTCATTTACGAGGGTAACTGAATAAGCAAAGGTGTGCTTTTTTATATCTAACCCTCTAACAAAGTAAAAGAAACTGAAGCACTATTTACAATAAAACAAATGCCTAAAGCAGAACAAAATTAGAATATGTATGAAGATGAGGACTGTTTAACGGGGATTTTAGACTAGAGATGTGAGGTGAGGCTTTCTGCATATTTTACCCTTTTCTTTTTTTTAGGGAAGGTGGGGGTCAGTCAAAAGTTGTTTTCTGCAGGCAAAAACTGAAAAACAAAAGCCGGACGCATATTTTTTTCGTATTCATACTTAAAGCTATTAAATAGATGTACAAGTCTTGCATGTAGACAGTTAAGGACATTTGTTTATCTATATTCTAGCATGTCCATAATAAAAGGAAATGCTTAGTGTAGAGCGTCCGAAGGTCGCGCTTAGGAGAAGCGAGTGTGTGTGTAACGAGGGTTGAGTCACACACACACACAGAAAAATTGTAGGTAGGGGAGAAGGGGAAGGGGATAGTAAGGAAAGAGACAGATGGTCAAAACTAAAGAAGCGAGGTTATCTTTAAAGTTTACTGTGAATGCCCAGGCCATTTATTCTGGACTTAAACCTATCATATGACCCAGCAAAACGTGAAGGACATCTTATTTCAGAAGTGTTTCACGTTACAACGCCCTTAAAAATGGAGGACACGAGTACGTGGAAAATAGCAGCTGCCACAAGTTCCACGCTCGAAGTTCTGGGTGTGTGGAGAGTTTGGTAATACTTATGTAGTATATTAAATCTTCTTATCAATTCGTGCTGTCTTTGGCTGTCAACATCATTCTCTTCTCATCACGATCTCTCTCTCTCTCTCTCTCTCTCTCTCTCTCTCTCTCTCTCTCTCTCTCTCTTCCTCTCTCTCTCTCTCTTCTCTCTCTTCCTCTCTCAATGACTTAGCATCATGCTTTTCTTTAAACAAATATTTCTTATAGAAGTATCATCTCGAAGATGTGTAAATAACACGACTTTCTTGAAAAGGTACATTTCATGTCCTTTGTGACAAAACACTGAATTAATTTTTTCTTACATTGACTGTTTTCTTAGGAGATTCAAGAATGTATTCTGCTTATCTTCGCCAGTAATGTTATCGCTATTATACCAATAGAAAATGTGGAAAATACACATTCTACGCCTGAATTGAAACATGCAAGGGAGGTAACACACGAAACTATTTTTTTTAAGAATAGGAGTTGCTTTTCCTGACCCACTGGTGCTCCCCGCCTGTCCATTGCTGTCAACTGTATACTCTCTTTGTTGTCCCTTTTCAATGACGAAAAATGCTTCACTGGATATTCCAGTCAGGTAATAAGAAGATAACGAAATATATTCAATGTAGAAATAGTGGACAGAAATGAATGCAACAATCAAACGTTTGGAACTGCCATGTTGATTGTAAGAAAACCGACATAAAACGTGTTCAGGGGAATGAAGCTGTCTTAATCAGTCTCTAATTTTTGTGGTCTCTCTCTCATTAATTCCTTCATTCTCTCTCTCTATCTCTTGCCTCTTTATCTTTGTATCTCTCTCTTTCTTGCTTAATTTCTGTTTTTCTTTCTTTCTCATTTTCTATTCCCTCTTTCTGGTCATTGTGTCTCTCGCTGTCATTCTCTCTCTTTCATTGTTTCTCACCCTTGTACTTCTCACAGCCCTCAATAACTCGCCTTCTCCCCCCCCCCCCCCTCTCTCTCTCTGAGTCTTGTTGTGACAACTAAACCTCTCAAACACGACCTACTTTTCCTGTTATAGTTGACTCTGTCAGACAAATGGCAGTGGTCATGGGTTTTCTCTCAATCCTTTTATTTTCCATTAAACCTCCACGTCAGTTCATCTCTTCCTTTTTTGAAAAAAAACCCTCACTTGTTTCTCGATAATGGGTCTAACCCCCTATGTGACGATAAGTCGAAGTGAGAACAACCCCAGGAGGCGCTATATTTCTAATCGAAACCTGCCGCCCGCGGAACAAGGATTTTATGCAATCAATAATAGCTTGGCTAATGCCCATTACATTTTCCTTCCTTTACAGGAGACTGTGCTTGTGAGTGGGTGCAGCGGGGATTATTTGCATGTAGGGAACAGTCGCCAAGGCGGCATTGGAAAGGTCAAAATGGCGATTCAATGGATTTGGTCCTGCTTGTTTTCGCGCGGCAGAATGAGAAAAGCGTCAGCGAGTTTGCTAAAGCACACGAGATAAATTAACCCGGTGGTTTGCCACAGGTAGCGAGGCCTGTCTGTGGTCTGTGCGCTCCTCTGTGTGGCGAGCACGCTGGTGCTGCGGTCAAACTTCCTTCCCTTCCCAAGCTTCCAAATAAAGCCAGATTTTTCCTAATAATACCTTGTATGATTTTCTTTTATTACAATTATACATTTTTATTATTTTGCTTTTAGCGAGTTTTATTTTGTCATTCTGAGTAATTTATTTATATAATGGCTCAATAATGCCGCATGGGTCCATTTAAAAAAAAAAAAAAACTTACAGCTTTGCCTTTCTTGCCATGTCCATGCTTGAAAATTCAAACAGAAATTGGAAGATAGCATTTTCTTGTTTTCGTTTGTGAAATATTGCCTACGTTGCATTACTTTGTAAGATGTGGAATGGCTGTGTGCCAAAAGTCAGAAACGAAGATCATGTGAGGGAATTTCTAGAAATATTTTAATCCGCGGTCAGCTGCGCAGTTACCTCACGTTCTTTCCTCCAGGCTGCCCCTCCGAGAACGGCGGTGGGGTTTGAACAGGTTTTCGGGTGGACCAATGTCGCAGCTGCGTGCAATGTTTATTGTCTACGTATCGCGCAGGTGCAAACCACATCCACCCCCTGTCAGCGACTACAAGACCTCATGGGTTTTCCCAGCTAACTTTATCGGAAGATTTCCTCCCTTGGCATTGTAACTCTCTAGCTTTAAAGAGCAATTTTGCGATAACGGGGCGAAAAAGTAGTCAAGCAAACTTGTATGAAGAGTAGGGGATAACAATGTCAACTACACCGTCGGGAATTACTGCGCTTTCTCGATTGGAAGCTATCCCTGAGCATTCCGCAGAAGGGCCATGGTTGTTGGCCTCCAAAAGTGGCCTTCGACTGTGACTTTCTAGCTGTCTTCTGTTGATTTCTGCCCCTCGACACTCAATTTCGCACACGTTACACGTGAAACTTGCTCCAACACCACCGCCAACAGCCATTCATTAGCCGGAGCCAGAGAGAACGAACCAAAGTTATCATTATCATAATAACTTATATAGAACACCACATGTTGCTCGGAAAAGACTCGCATATCTCTTGTAAACAAATTAGAAAAGTTTTAAGGTTGTCTTAATCAAAATCTCAAGTACTAATCAGAGAAATGTCAGCAAAAAATTATTTAAGAAGGCGTCTCAACAAGTAGAGGCAGATATAGTACATAAACAATAAAACAAAATTGACGGAGTGGCAGCTTATTTTTCTCAAGATAATGCGACTATCACTGGAGGATTATTTGCATGAATGAGCTCTTGTCAGCGTGGATAAGAAAAAAAACTCCTATAAAAAATAAAAATATTCAATGATGATGCGCTTCAATACTCTGCAGACCGACAAACACACTTGAGCTTACAGTAGATAATACACTTCTCGCTATACATATACAAGCAAGCACACAGTCGTCAAAGGTATCCATATCTTTACATGCATCAAGAAGAGTTACAGATCATAAACTGTGTTCAGACAGCGTTCTTATTCTCTTTAAGTCCTGGTGTTAATATGTCAAAAGCATATCAACTTTTTATTTTAATAGAATTTTATTTTAATGTTTTTAAACGTGGTGACCATCAAGATGTTGTGTGGGAACAATACACGTCCTGTGTGATGAGTGGTGTAGTTCACACAAGATAAAAAGTCCACAAATGAAAATGGCACAAACGTATCCTCAAATAAATCTCCTTTATCATGTTATAATCACAGATGATGTTCCTGTACCACATCATACTAAAGACAAGAGGTTTTTTTTTAAAAAAAGCCCTACAGGAAAAAACAGACGAAAATCCTTGTTGTCATTCAAGCGAATGTCCCCAGCTGGTATTTTTAGCGCGCGCGCGCACACACACACACATGTTAGAAGTGCAATCTTGATCTTCTAGACATTCATAATTAAATAATAAAATTTGTGTAAATTTACAGAGCATGCTAAAGTAGTGGACTGCCTGATTCCCCAAAAGTCACAAAGGATTTCTACAGTTTGAGAAAACGCTTCAGCCTCCACAGCAACAACAATGCACCGCGGCCTGTCAGTTAACGTCAGCACAGATTGGCTGCACTCCTCTGGCGCGTGCTTCCGGCAGCGAGAATGCTAGGACACTGTCGATTGGTCACTTAAGGATATCCTTTGCAAGTGATCGAAATAATCTCATTGTAAATACTGACCATTCTCGGTAGCGACCTCATCTGCCAATGTGGGGTTTGTCTGTTCGCTCACTCTGTCAAACCCATGACAGTTCCCTCAGGGCGAGATGAGAGTTGCCTCGTAGCCAACCGTTGACCAACTTTATTACAGCTAGGAGCGGGGTTTACAGTGGCGGCCCTCTGATGACAACAATAAACAAGCAGGCTTCAGTCATGTTTCCTCAACTCTTCCCGCTTTTTATTGAAGGGTAGCCAGGGCATCTGCGTGTGCGGTTGAATCATGCAGCCTTCTTTTGTAAGCGACAAGCCTTGAGAGACTTTCACACTCCTTTTCTCTCCGTTTTGTAGTCGCCATCATGGACCTACCACACGCTCCTATTAATACAACAATGCACGAGATAGTTACGCCATTTTATGCATAAGCGAATCTTTAATGTTGCTTTTAAATTCGTCATGTGTGCGTGCGTGTACACGAGAAAGAAAGAGAGTGAAAAACATGTTTTTTCCCAACCTTCTGCGTATGGTTAGCTAAAAATACTTTATGGATGACGGGTTTTCTCACAAGTTCGTAAACAAAGACATACATGACCGTGGCAATGTCTTTTGAACTGTTAAAAACAAGAGAACTGCTGTCTTCATTTCAGCGTCATGACTTTATAGCTTTAACTACTAGCTTTTCTTTCCCTCCTTTTACTCTTACTGTCACTGTAACAAACACATCAAAACATCATATAAACGCATACACGCACACACATACGCGAACTGAAAAACACACAAATAGACGTGCACACAAGCCATAACATCTATCCCTGCACTCACGTGTTGGTCGGTGACAACTATCGATGCTAAATGTCAACAAACTAATTCTGCCCCCGCCTGGTACACCGGCCATACATCCAACCGCCAGTCTCCGGAAGTAGAGGTCTGCAGACCGCGCCGTGTGACCCCCGCCTGATGCAGGGTCTAAATCAGAGATGAAAGAAACCGAAAGCCAAACACGGACACCTTGCGAGGGCTCGCGTCTTAATGGCGACACTACATCTCTGGAGATTAGTCAGACCATATCATAACGGGCTTATCGACCCCGCGACACTGCGGCTGCTGTGGTTGCTGGACGGTTGAAAGAAGAAGACAGACGTCCGATGACTGGCGATGTGAAAAAAGCCAACTGGACGCCAGCAACAACAGACCTGACTGTCTCCGATGACCTCGGGCAGACAGAAGGCGTACGACCAAGTGTACTGTCCAGCATTGGCTGGCACTCTTCTCAGTTTATGTCTGACCAGTACAACCTGAAAATAGTTGTAAAACGGCCCTTGATTTTATAAATGCTACACTTGTATTTCGAAGAGCTCACGGCTGTGATTTGTAAAAATGTATCTGACTTTAGTGCGCATGCGCTTAACAAGTAAACAAGACGTTCGACTGTCAATAATATATCTATGTTTCGCTATTAGCTTCCTTCTCAGTCCTGTTGCAGTTTTATCGCCTTACCTTTACTAACTATTCATGATAACTTTTTTCACTACATTTACATTTTTTCTGGAGGAAACTAGCAGTTCGTGGTTCTTTTGTGTTTTTGGCCAAACTTCAGTTGAGAGCAAATGCAGGCAGTGTAGTGTACTCTTTCCCTTACTAGCCTCTGTGTCAACAAACACTCGCTACAGGAGAGCAAGGGTGAAAGGACAGGTGAGCCGAGGAGTCAAAGCAAAGCTGCCAGGTGTCCACGTGAACAACACGAGGCATTAAACAGGACATAAAGCGGGGATGAAGAGGTTTGCCTCAAGATCTCCCGGATTTGTTCTGTTTTATGACAAACATATCGTCTAGATGCCTGCGGTAGCATACACATAGATGACAATTCCTTTGCACAACCGTATGTGGGCAAAGACAATCCTTTCTCATAGTGACTTTGTGCATGTGTGTGAAATCTCTTACGGCGGCACTATTTGTCACCACATCTGCTTCTCTTCTAGTCGCTTGCATCCAGGTAGTGCGAATTTACTCCGGGCTGTCACACGGCCATTACAGGTACATATATGTGTGGGCGGTCCGCTATCACTCAGCGGTACTACGCTCGTCGCTACGACAGTGTAGATCGAGGATGGTGTGGGTTCGGATCTCGCCATTTCTTTGTATAAGTGGTACCTGCATGAAGATATGGCCTCAATTGCTAACTTGGTTAAAAAAATCAAACAAATCACATAAAAATAGAAAACAAGAAAATAATAAAAACTTAAAGGTATCTGTAGCGGTAAAGGTGTGGTTATACAGAAAAACTGGAGGAGATAACCGCAAACCGTTGGTGCGTTTACTTCAGTTCTAGGTGTCCGTGCGGTGCGCTGAAGAGTTGCAAGACAGACTCAAGTATCATGCCGCATGGCGAGACGAGATCTCGTCCGGAGCCCAGACGCGGCGGACGCCTGAGGGGCCTGGCATCGCAGCACCAGCACGTCCGGCAACTCCAGTGAAGCGCCGAGTCAACGCCAGCGTTTGGCGAGGGTGGACTTGGCGGCCGCCCATCTTAATGCCTTTAATTCAGTCGCCACTTTCTTCATTTGCCGAGTGAAGAGATGCCGCAATGTCCGTGGCCTCCGTTGCTAAGGTGCCTCTCCCAGACACCAGGGCCACAGACTGGTTGTTGGACGAGAAGGCTTTAGGTGCTCTGGAGTTCCTAGAGAAACCATTGTTAGTTTACCAATGTTTAATTAAATTTTTGTCTTGATGGTCGTCCTGGTGATTCTAGTATTTCTGGACAGGTGCTGGGGCTTTTTGTTGTTGTTTCTTGCATTTGTTTGTTTTGGGGGTTTTTTGTTGTTGTTACATTTTATTGTTTTCCTTCTGTTAAATTTCATATCCACTTATATACTGGCATTCAGTATTTCCCGAATTGTACTCTAACATCTAGTATGTAGTAAATTTGTTGTCAAACAAGTTTTTAGGTGGACAAAAGATATACCAAATCTCCATGTAGAAAAGCACGGACTGAGAAGATGAGAGGAGTAACGTATACGTATATACTTTGTTTAGTTGGGGGAAGGGGCAGTAGAGGAACTGCGTTATGCTTTTTGATGAACATCAGGGAAATAAATTCAAACAATCATGTTTCAGTCTGTGTTGCCTATTTACTTTCGAGTTTTTTGTTTTTTTTTTTTTTTTTTCTTTTTTTTTTTTTTTTTTGTTTTTTGTTTTTGTTTTTTGTTTTGTTTTTTTTTGTTTTTTTTCTTGTTTCTTTTTTTTTTTTTGAGAGGGTTGCCATAGCACTGGCTTCAGTTATGAGAGATGGTAAGAGGTGCAGGTCTCGCAACCTTTACACGACACGGAGTTCATAAGGCTTGTGGCCTATGGAGTTGTAACGACTAAATTAAAGAGCGAAACTCAATGAGATCAACGTAAAGTGCTATGTCAAGCAGCGGCTACGTACTGGGGCCACGCCATTCCTTCATCCTGCTTTAGGCGCTCGTAGAGCGCTCAGTACAATAAACTACAATAAACCGCGTGACACTTGCAGCTCGCCACGACGGCCCCCAAAGACGCCTTCCTGTCCAGGGGGCCAGAGACACCAATTCCTTAAAAGGGCCTCTCATGCCTCTAGCCTCTTCCAGGGAGAAAGGCGATGGCGCCAGGGCTACCGACCGTTCGCCATTGACCTTTTGTGTGTGGACCTCCACATCTATCATGGCCGCCATATTGGGTGCTTCAGACAGAAGAAGTTTGTAGCCGTCAGGTATCTATATGATGGGGAAATGGATCAGCAAATTGCTGGGGCCAGTTCGATGAAGACTTGTAAACATGCGGCTGTTTTCTCGATTGTTTTGCCACCGCTGACTGACAGCTGGAGTGTGTGGGACATATTGGCGATGCGGCGTGAGAACGCTTGAAGAGTCCCATAAGTGATAGAGCTGAGGCTTCGTGGACAAGGAGCAATATCGTGATGCAACTCATCACATTTCACGTAGTTCAATCAGTTTTATTAACCGTCCAAAAAACTAACCCAAAGAGCATAACGTGTTCTTTCTCTGAGATCGAACCCTTTCACTGCCAACAAGATGCGGAAAACAAATGCGAATAGTTAGAGGCAGTTAAAAAAACAAAAAGACTCAATCCACACTGCACAGCGCACCAACGTCATGTGATCTGAACGTGAAATAAATATCTGTCACTCAATGCCTGCTGCTCAAACGTTTTTACCTAAACAAACTCATTTGTAATTTTGGAACAGAAATGTTAAAAGTGAGAACTTTTTACCACAGTTTACAAATGATGGATGATATTGATGATTGATGATGATGATGATGATGATGATGCACCTATGTCGACCTGATGGGGGAGGTCATGGTGTTTTCCAAAACAACACGCATAATACATGCGCACACAAATAAATTTCTTACATCCAGGCACCATACAGTTCTGTCCAGGTGTTTAAAGTTTTTCTCAAGCATTCAAACAAGCAACAATGGGGTCACTCTCCGGGCTGTGTGGATTGGAAAGACATTTTGAAGACTTTTGTGGATGAAAAATACTGATACTCGTGTGTGTGTGTGCAAGATTATACATCATGACAAATAAAGAAGAGAACTTAAAGTTGTGAACCTTGCTATCTTTCCCATGAACAGTTATAGCTAGAGCGCTCTCTAGTGGCACGAGGCGCTACTGGGACGATGTGAAATGACGATAGAGGTCAAGGTGAAAGATGAAGATATCCTCTCTGTGGGTGGCGAGTGACTAATTATCTTGTCTGCTGTCGTTACGTACACCTATCGGGTGTGTGACCGTGAGTACCCGGTAGCAGCGTGTGCGGCGAGTATGATAGAAACTGCTCACCGTTGCCTTCTGTCTGTTGTCAGTCGTGAGGGTTACGTGTCAACAAAACATTGATCTTGTACAGCTTGCAATTGAGCACACATAACATACTGTGTGACAAACTAATGACAGCACCATTGCAGTTAGTGTTAGTGTTATTGTGTACCGTAGTACACGCTTCACTCATTTTTGTGGAAAGAATTTGTGAACGGAGCTGAAGTGTTCTACATTGCTCTACAGATATTTTATTTGACCGGCATGAACAGTCCGAACACTCGAAGTTTGGGGATATTCTCACAATTAATAGTGTTATAACACTTCCAAAAAAATGTTTTCCGCCAATTAGAATTGTTATAATTACTTTCCATTTAACTTTCATGTTTGCAACCCCTGCTACCTGTTTTCTCTATTAATTGTATTATATATACTTTTAAATGTTAAATACTCAACATGGGATCAGTTATACATAAGTTGTTGCTTGCAGGTATATTAATTTTTACCATTGGAATTTAAAAGATCATTTTTGTAAAACGTTTTTGAAAAGTTTTTTAAAAAATGACTGTGACAGGGTTGTCATCCTTGCTCGCGCCTGCGCGCCGGCACATTCCCCTATTCCCATGATTCCCTCGCTCGCGTGGCACGTGCCAGTGACTGGCGGCGGTAACAAATTGTCCCCGGGAGAAGCACGAGTTAATTAGACGGGTGCGGAGGCGACATTTTTATCGCCAGCTCCCGAATTCCACCCGCCATGTTTCCCGACAGAGGGCGCGACCTTTTTGTCCGGCTGGCGGCACGCGCAGGGAAGAAGCGGCAGCGCGAGGATGCCAGACTATTGTTTTCACCATTACCAAAATGCCGGTGATTTTCATGCGATGCTGTACCCACTGACGGAACGAGAATTGCGGAAAGCGCGGAAGGGAAGCGAGTTAAGTAAAATGCTGCGGACCACAAAATCTCCATGGAAACATAACAAACATTACAGACAAGGAATGTCACCATGTCAAAGATAAAAGTGTACGACAGGTTGAGCTTTGAACGCTTTTCTCGTGTATCATTTGTCATGTGTCGTGTATCATGCATTGTGTAGTATGTAGCACGAAACAAGAAAGAGAGACGTTACTCTTGGTTTTTATTCTCACTGTGATTGTCAGGCTTCATCTTTGTTGTATGACTATTTCCCTCCTTGTTAGTTTATATATATAACTTTGTATAATCTTTCTATATACAGATATAGTTGATTCAGTTTCACTAACCACTTTTTTTGAGCTAGCCCACAGATCATTTCTTCTGTATCCCTCACAAACCTCCGACACAAACTACAGAAAAAATCCGATAGTCTGGAATAAACAGCTGATAACTGCATTGTTTACAAATTCATACAAACGACAAAGATGGCGAGAAGCTCTAAGGATGCTGATTCTTTGACGGAAGATTACAAATAAAGTAATAAAAGACATTAGATGCTATGAAAGTAATCGAAAAACATTTTTTTTAAACAACCTAGACTACTGGAAGACTTTAGTCATTTCAATTAACGAACTGCACACTGAATACATTAAGCTGATTAGCTTTGAAGTTCCTCCACTAGTCTATGGCACATCTATAAAATAAGGAAATGCGAAATTTATGGTACTACAAGAGATTTGACAGAAGCTAGATAAACTGGAGATATCAAAGACCCCCCCCCCCAGACTCAATACTTGTAAATGAATGTGGAATGTTTAGCAGGAAAGAAAGAAAGAAAGAAAGAAAGAAAGAAAGAAAGAAAGAAAAAGAAAGAAAGAAAAAACATGTAGATTGATATAAAGGGAGGAGATGTGAGAGATAGATTTCGTGTACATGTGTCCACCCAATGTCTTAAAATTACTTCCTCTTAAATATGAAGACTAAAATGGGAAAATAGCGAGTGGCTTGTTTGGTTATACCTGTTTGCCGAGTAGCGAGATTAGCTTTAGGTATTCTAGTCACCCTAGGCTAACACCCCGGGCCGCCAAATAACGGGCTGCGATCATTTATCTTATGACAGAAGACAGCGAAGGAATGCAACATTCACAACAAACATTAATCGTGTGCAAAAGTCAGTCTCGCTCTTTCTTTACAAAAATATTACTGTTCTTTTTTATGCACTCATACACTGCGTATCCCCTTCTCTGTGTCTCCTCCCTCTGTCTCCTTCTTTCTATTTATGCTTGCGTAAAGAGATTAGAATAATCTCTTTGGCTTGTGTATGCTTGAGGGGATTCCTCGTCTGATGAAAATAAATTCTAAAAAGCCATTAATCTGTGACTTTTATGTCACGCTCATAAATCAGGTTCAACTACCGTCACGGTCAGATTAAAAACTGTCTACCTCAGATGTGACAGAAGACCAAAAGAGATGTGACAGAAGAATGTGTTTCAAATTAACTTGGGAACGTTAAGCTGACTATAAAACGTCAATCCAACTGCTCTTCACCCGAGTTATCGTCTCGTCGACACCGGTCTCCAAGCGAAACAACAACAAGTCGACAATCTACGAGAGGCTCTTCAAAGGGAAGTCAGCAGCGAGGGAAAATATTTGGTTTCACTCCCTTGCACGATGGCTGTGTCGTTACATACTTGACCACCCGCTTCGACTAACCTTTGCAGGCGGGGCAGGCAGTGCACTTTCTGCTTCGCTGCTCCTCAGTCAATCGAGAGCACAGTGGCCGCCGTTGCGTATGTGGTGAGGAATGAGCAGGAGAAGTGTGTGTGGTGGGTGGTGGGTGCGGGGGAGGAGTGGTGGGGATGGAAGAGGAGGCTGTTGGTGTTGTGCTCTCTGACGGTGGAAACACCACAAACAGCCGTGCAGTGCGTGCTTGTGTGTTGGGGTACGCAATACCCCTGAGCGCGCTGATCGTGGTTTTAGTCTGTTCAGCCAACCCGATTTCAGTCAGTTTTCAGCTTGTTTTCCGAGCCACGTTCTATAAAAATCACTGGTGATTGACAGGTTTCGATCGCTTAGCGAAACCAAGCTTCACTGTGTTTCATCCTGTTCGACTGAGTGTGTGCGCTCGTCCAAACTTCTTTTAATCTTCGCCGAATGCGCACGTCATTGGTTTTTGTTTTTAATCTGTTCACTGTTCACAGCACAACATTCTGCCCGTTCTACTCACAACATCTGATTTAACTCTCTAGTCACTGTCACGTTTGTAATTTTCATGACATAGTATCTCCTTACATTGTGCTCTTTTCACTTTGTTTTATGCAGTTATTACTATTTCATTATTTAGTTAGCTAGTTGTTTCAGTTAGTTTGTTATTTTCATACTCGTCCCCGTAATATCCTCCGTGCTCCAGAGCTTTCTTTGCGCATCTCTTCAGCACAAAATGAAGCCAGAATGCGCTGTGGCACCGCGCTATGCATGGGCAAAGTATCGACTTCTTCAGACCCTTCTTGACCGGGCAAAATGCCGAAGCACCAAACCTCCGAAATGCCCCAAAGTGCCATTTTTATTGGCAAGTGTATTGAGAAACAAGATTGCACTTAGATAAACATGTTGACGAAAGTTGAAGTGTCCTGAACGCTCTCCCCCAAACCATAGGTTTCTTGTGACCGTCACAAACAGCTTTGCAAACACTTGATCAAACATTCAGCGACATTTTTAAGTAAAATCAGAGCCCTTTCCTAATCATCGTCGTCCTCAGCTCTTTATTTGTCCTCTTTGTCATACCTTTCGTCATATAACTGACAGCGTTTTGTTTTTCGTCCTTTCCTTCCCCGCCTCTTCGTCCCCATCGTGGTCGATGAGAATCCCGCGCATTCTGAGATTCATATTTCGCCGTCAGCAAGACTCGATGCCTGTGTAGGGCAAAAAATCTCAACCTTTCGTAGCCTCATATTCATATATTAACCCACGTATTAACTCCATCCTTCCTTGCAGTAAAGGTCAGGGGAAGATACTGCGAAGCAGCAGGTGCTCACCACAGGTAGATGAGAAGACAAGATGGCCTGGTACCGCCATGGCTGTCGCCCGTCCCGACGTGCAGCAGACCGGATATCACGCCGACGCCAAAGAGTTCCGGACGACACGGCTGCTCCGTGGCTTCGGTGGGTAACTGCAGAAAAGTGTTTGTTTGTCTTGTGTTCGCGCAAAGGCCAGAGGCGGCAACTGAGACTGATAGTCTGCCACTGAGATCGGTAATTCGTGCTGACAGCAGAGGAGGAGACGATGGTTCCCAGGTGCGAAAAAAAAAAGGCAGAGATGATTTGAGAATGACGTGTGTGAGCTTATTGCTGAACTTTCCTGGTAGACCCGTCCTGGAAATGGTTTTATACAAACAGGAGCCGCAGTAATTAGGTAATTTTTGGTTATCGATTTAGACAAACTGACACACAGTTTCGACATCAGAAGATTAAGATTATTTGTAGGAATTTTTTATTTATAACGAGTAGTCCAGCCTTGTAAGCGGGTATTATATTAAGAGCAAAATGACATATGTCTGGGGTGAAATCTGAACTACCCTCTTCGTCATAGCCGTTGGTGTTTGCGCCTCCTGAACTTATATTTCTAAGTGCGACGTGTCCAACCGGTTATACGAACAGACAGGACGCAGTAACAATTCTATTGAAGCGACTCGTGTTCTGCTTGGTTGTAGTCAGGTCTGGAGTCACTCTCATCTACGACATACAAGAATGGTAGAAGACTGGGAAAAGGAAGGGATGGACAAAGCGAATTGTGCATCCCGATCCCACCCACTTTGTTTTGTTTCTCTGATCATGCACAATCTGTTTGCATCTGCGACCAAAGTATTTCTCAGCGGTTCCTGCAATATGGCCCGGCTTATCTGTTAAGGAGATATAGTGGACTGATTGATAAAGCCACAGTTTGGTGAAATTCTTTCCCATCATACAGCTTCCATGTTGAGGACACGTAATGCAGCTGTCTTTTATTGACGCCACATGACAGTCCCGATGTCTGGGTTAAAACAGCAAAAACTGCGATACGCCATGAAATGTGCTGCCTTTGTTTTTTGTATTCACTCTTTCATATTTTTTTATTCACGTATTCATGCAGTTTTCCTTTGCAATCATGCACTCTTTCGGATTTTCATTTATGTATTCATATGGCGTTGCTTTGTATTCATGCGATGGTGCCTCAGATCTTCATTCATGTTTTCTTTGTTGCATTTTTGTTGACCTGCTTTGCTGTTACTGTCATCGATGATTGTAACGAACTCTGGTTCTCTCCATAATAACGATAATATACAATACCATCGTCGTCGTTTTCAGCCAGTTAATCAATGTGTGACCAGGCTTGTGTGTTTAAGCAGTTGTCTGAGAACTAATAATTCTGTCAGATAATAATAATCACTGTTTTAAAAGGAAAACACGAGCTCAGGGTCACAAGAACGTAAGTTTGTATGTGTGGGACATGCCAAAGATGACCCATGTCAACTATCCTTCCCTCCCCCGTGTTTAAAAATGTTTTTATTTAATCACGACTTACACTGGCTTAAATCTCTCATCAAATCTTTTCCTAAAAACAGTTTCTATTTTTATTTGCTTGTGTGTGTGACAGAGAGAGAGAGAGATCCTACAAAAATGGACACAACGGAGAAGGGAGAGAACAGGAAACACTACTTTCCATCAATCTACAAATATTGAGGAGGAGTCGGTGTTTCCCAGAGCCCCGTGAAATGCTCTTTGTTTAGTTATTGACATGCTATAGACTCCATGCCAGCGTCGCGCGTCATTGTTGAGAGAGATAATTCGAAGAATGGTTTTCAGCGGTTCGCATTTTTCAAAGGTTTCCTGTCTGAAAGGTGAACTGGAACCGCAGTGAATATAGCTCAGGCTGAATGGTGTTACCATCCTAACAAATTATGTACTTCCACCCTTGCCTCCTCCCCCGGGAAATTTTTGAACTTTCGAAATTATGGCTAAGCTCATCCTACCACCCTCTTCAGCTCAATTCGAGGTTTTTCAGGGGTGGAGGTGGGGATGGGTGAAGAAAATATAAAAGAAGAAACCAGTCGTAAACATGCCTTCATCTGATGTTTAGGCAGGAGATCTGACGATGAAGGACCCAACAAATGACCAGATAATTGGAACCAGAACTCTCCTTGCCTTCAGCACAAAACGTTGATTTGAGTGTGAATTTTTATTTGCTGGATGATGAATAAAATTTGTATTGCCAGAGTTTTGAAATACATTCTTGGATGGCGCTATATTCTTCTTCTCGCTGATATCAGCATTTTTATTTTGACAAGTTTTTGTCTGTCGTATTTATCAGATCAACTTTTATGTACAATGATTCACTTAAGAACCTTGACAGAAGTGCCCATTCAGACAGGAAGAATTGCATATATACCACGAGATGAGAGGGTCGTTGTGCAGTATGTGTGATGCTCACAAGGAGATGAATTTTATCATATGTTCGAATGTAAATATTTTGTTAGAGTTAGAGATACTTATATTCCTCAATATTTCAATAGGAGACTAGACATTTAGGAAATTTTATGATTAGCTCAATGCAGACAACACAGCTACACATGCTTATCAGATTGAAAAACAGACACTATAGTTGAGACGTTTAAAGGACGCCCACGATTCCTGACTAAACTTATTATTGTTTTAACAGTTAGTAAGTTTGTTGGATGTACCGAAACTTCCTACAATTGTTAGCGCAAGTAATCCCTTTTCGTGAATTTTTGAAATAAATATGCTGTTGTTGTTGTTTTTGTTCTTGAATTATTCATACACACCCACAAAGAGCTGTGAATAATCCATACATAAGACGCAGCAGGGCGTTCACAGCGAACAGCTGCGCGTCCAACAGCCACGTTAGAGTTCTAACAGACGTAAACAAATATCAAATGCGCACCACTCTGGGGGCAGACTTTACAGCCATTTGCTTAGATGGTTGTAAAACAAGTAGCCAAGCTGGCTGCGTCCAGTGGCAGGTTAACAATACCTATGTACACTCCAGCCACGTTTTACAATAACAAAACTGACAATAGCTCTAGTGCTACTTGTTTCTCACCTGTTCGTCTGTCTTCTGGTTGTGCTGGCATTTGTCATCAATAATTATTCCTTGTATTCGGATGTCCTCTGTTTTACTTTGTCCACTTACCCGGATAGCTGACTATGATTTTGTGTGTATGTGGTTTATGGAGAACGTTGTATAATTAAGGTGCTCATAAAGTAACCTCCCTTGGAGATAAATTAAACGTCTTCGTGTTTCCCGTCTTTCGAAAGGTCTTGGAGCATCTGACTGACACAGTACTGTTCAAGTGGTAATTTACTCATCCACTGTGTCCAGCGCATGCACTCATCATCCTTAATGCCCTGGCAAGTGTCGGAACATGGAGCTTAAAATGGTATGCATTTTCCCATCTGGTTGTCTTTTCCTTGTCAAGGGGAGGGTTTCGACTGCGGCTACCTGACGCGTGTGTGTCCCCCCGAATTCCTGCTGCGTGGTTATGTATGGATTATTCACAGGAGTGTCTTAAAAAAAAAAAAAAAAAAAAAAAAAAGGCTGACATGGACTAGCCGACGATGGAGTCCCCCGCCCTCCGTGCATGTTGCAGCTGGTTTGATGGGTTACGCGGCCTTGGACCGTCAGTTAAACCGTCTTCCAAATCCGTAAACTCTGAGCTCATGGATACTGCCGCTTCTTTCATCCCGGGGGAATCAAGTGGCCGCCTGCTGGCTTTTACGACGGATATTTGATAGTATATGAAGTGGTCTGCAGACTCCACGATCTGCCGGGGATAGTAGAGGCAGTGTTTCGTCGTTTTACTCAGTTTTGAATCAACTTGCAGCCGCTCCACAGCGCATTAATATCACACAATGCCTCCAAGGACCCCGCACTTACCCTGCGCGCAGAAATGGACCGTGAAAATTTATCTATTATTCGCTCTTCTGCCTCCTCTTTGAAGTGGCTGGCACCCTACGGCGGGGGAGAAACAATATAATAGGCAGAGCACGAAAAGGAGGCAAGCAAAAGGTAACGTGGAGGTCACAGTGAGAGGAGTGCTGTGTGTGTGTTGGGGTGGGTGGCTATGTCTTCTTTACATTGCCCTTCGACAACGCGTCACTCGTTCGCACAGCATGGCGGCCACGTACACGAGCAGGTGGTCCGCTTCAGGGGGATACCGTCCAACTCTCGTATTTTGACTTGCTGGCTGCGGCTGACCAGATCTTAAATGTATAAAACCGTATCAAGCTGACAAAGATTAACTACGCTTCTTTAAAACACAAAACACTCTCATAGACTGGTGTGACTCTTCAGTCTTGAAGTGGTGTGAAGTTCGGCACTGAGAATGGAATGAAAGCTCAGTGTTGAAAGCGATGCGAAACTTTAGAATTAAAATTGGGGTGAAAGTTCACTCTTGAAAGGGAGTGAAAGTTCAGTTGGCCAGCCAGAGAAAGTGGTGTGAACAGACGTTTGTTCTCTCTTCCTCCAGACCACCCCAGAAGCTATGGGTTTGAGCGTGCTTGTTTCAACGTCCCGTTGCCGGATGAACACAAAAAATAAATGAATATAAATAAATACAACCTAAAATAAAGACCTCCTAGTCAGACATCAGAGGACTGCAAGTCCAGCAATAGCCAGCTTCAGCATGTTATTACTGATATTATTTTCGCCATTAAGTTCGGATTTATGAAAGGTGCACACTGCCTTCTGTTGAGATTATTTAAGTATATACTCGTGTATCTGACGATTAC
This sequence comes from Pomacea canaliculata, assembly GCF_003073045.1. NCBI lineage: Eukaryota > Metazoa > Mollusca > Gastropoda > Architaenioglossa > Ampullariidae > Pomacea > Pomacea canaliculata. The sequence goes on along the minus strand of NC_037594.1, from coordinate 13,588,133 downwards.
GTATTTAAGAGAGATCCATGAACGTAGGTTAAATAAAAACAAATTAAGAGCTGCTATTCTTTCTACTCCTGTTACTGTTGTTTCCGCGGTGTTTAAACTTAAAAGATGCACATCAAGACCAGTATAAAATTCCAGACAAGAATATAAAAATAACTATAAACTATAAACGAAAGATATGGAATATAAACAAAGGAAATATAAACTATAAACGAAAGACATGGAATATAAAAGTAGGAAATATAAACTATAAAGTGCGTTTGTTAACTGTACAACACAAAGAGGATTTACTGTTTAATATTTCAGGACGCCTTGAAGTGTAAACAAACTTTACAAGTAAGAGAGCCTCAAGTAAATTCCACTCATAAAATATAATTCCTTGCCATTTTGTCAGTGGAAGAGAATGCAGGAGAACTATTAAACTCAGAAATAAAAACTGCGGCTTCCTCAGCATGGGCTGCGATCTCGACGTTGGTGTTGGCGACTTGATGACGTGGTGGTGTTAGCTGACAAGCTGGTAACTAAAACGTGGGAAAGCTGCTCTTGGTGGTGGTGGTGGTGGTGGTGGTGGTGGTGGTGGTGGTGGTGGTGGTGGTGGTGGTGGTGGTGTGGTGGTGGTGGTGGTGGTAAAGGTGGTGGTAAAGGTGGTCGTCGTGGTCGTGGTGCGTTGCATACTGCCGAGCGCTGTCGCCATCTTGCACGTGACACTGTGGTGACCAGTCGCGACGTGGTGTCAGGCGCGCCAGCCCAGATGTGACGTCAGTGACGCATGCGTGCACGGTGGCAGCCTGCCCGACGTTGTAGGCAAAAGTGCCGAAGTAGAATTTGATGCTTTTGTAAGAGGGACAAATTTACTGTCCTGTGAGGCTCCAGTTAATTGTAGCGTTATTCAAAACTCGATGTTTAGTACAAGTGTCTTGACAGAGGGCGTCTCTGCTTATCGCCCCCTTCTCTCTAGCCGGAGCAACGCCAACCGGGTGGAGAGGAATGTGGGCTGTAAATCACGGACCCTCGATTGATACTCGTGAAATGTTGATCTAAAAGGAGGGCGATTATCATGCAGCGTTCACATAAATATGAGCGCGAGAGGATGGGGGAGTGGAGGAAGGGAGGAGGTCCTTTTTTTTCCAAGATCCTCAGAAAAAGGTTTGAAGAAGAGGTAGGGGGCTGACAGCCGTATTCCTAACGTGACCGCTGTTCCTAAGAGTTAAAAGAGGTCCCATTCACGAGGCAACGTGTTTGCAATAAAGATTCTACGATTAGCTTGGGCCAAGCCTTAGAATGTTTACTAACCAAACTCGCCCATTAACACCTTGCACCTTTCTTATGCGCGTGAGCAGAAATATGGCAACAGAGGAAAGCTTTTGTCGCATGGAATCGCCTCCCTCCATTTCAATGCCGCTCTGGCTCCGAACAGGGCACGTTGCACCATCATAAAAACTTGGGGGATTTTTTTTTATTTGCAAATGGCAAGAGGGCTTGTTTTCAAAGTTCGACCCGCAGAGTGAAAAAGCAGGTAATAAATATAATGTTTATGGAAATGAGAAATGAATTACAAATAGAGCCGGGACACGGGTGGGCTTAAGACGTTAAAGGAATGAAGAAACCGGGTGAGTTGGCCCTGGACTTGAAAAATAAAGGAGGAAATTGTCTGGCCGTGGAAAATCTTCTAGAAATATATTTTTCTCTCCCGCTGGCTTATAGTGATGCTTACTATCAAAAAGCTGGACGATGTCCACTAAAATGTTCAGAGTGGGAAAGTAACTGGAGACATAGAGCCTGGAAACACAAGTCATGGTACATGTCATAATACACACATGTCATGGTGGCTTGATGATGCGACGGTTGAAAAGCTGAATGTTTTGGAGACTGGCTCAGATGAACAACGCTAATTTATCATCTGAAATTTTCACCAGATTTCCTGAGTTGAGCAAAACCAGAAAATCGATAATGAAAAATACGAGTAAGTTTTAAAAAAATAAAAGAAAGAAGGAAGCAGCAAAATAAAAAAAAACAACAAACAAACAAAACGCTTCATAGATATTAGCGAATGAGTCTCAGGACTGCGTTCAAAGGAACCATTCAGTTTGTGAGGTCGTTTATGAACAAAGTAAACCACGATTATGTTATTTGTGTTATTTGTGTCTACGATCTGAAAATAGCTATTTTAATTTGTTAATGAGCGAACAGCACTTAGTCGGTTGTCATGCAGTCTCGACTTCTTTCGCTAAAAGTTCTGGTGCTATGTGTATGACCTCTCGTTTGCTTAATAGGTGGGAGGTATCACATAAAAAAAAATCCTCTGGTTTGGGAAAATCTTAATTTGGACAAGTCGTGTATAAATGGCTTGGGAAGACATCAAATAAAAGTAGAAATAGAAGTAGTACATATCAGGCTACTCGGAATGAAAACATTTTGTTTTCTTGGTGCTTACGTTGAACATCTAACAAATCGAAGGATTCTGGTACGATCTCAACAAAGCTGCTTGTTGGATGCTCAACTGACAATCCGTTTGACGTTCATTCCCGTACAATATTTTTGTTGATACATAATAGTGTCCTTTGTGGGGTTCTTGCTGGCTCAGACTACAACAGCAAGTACTCAAAGACCAGCAGCAGCAGTTGCGGCAGGTTCAAGGGGAACTGGAAAACTCGCAGTGATACAAAAAAATCTTTCAGTGATGCAATGCGTGACTTCACTGGCTTACATGCACACACTCACACTTTCTCTCTCTCACACACACACACACATTCTCTCTCCCCGCCCCTTCTATTTTTTTCCAGTCACATGGAGCTCACATATCGATCACCGGAATCGGCCTCATATTTGTAATCATAACCAATCAAAAGTAGCCCGAAGACCTTTCTCATTTCGGGGTGACTTTGAGGCTTAGTAATAACGGCCCTACAGCCATCTCTCTCTCCCTCCACCCTTTTCTCTTTCTCTTTCAAGCAAGGAGGAAATCGATTTTGCAGGGTCTTGGACTGACACAAGTTGTGATGTTTCTGTCCTCACTGATGGTTAAGCGAATTACCATATAACAGGAATACGTGCCGTGAAGTGCACGGCAAAATTATACCTATTATTCTTAATTTATTCCCCGCCTTGATAGCGTTTCATAAACTGCTGCTGTTTTGTGCGGGCTGACATAAGGGTGGTTTATAAGATGGTCATCAGATGCTCCGCCGGCTGCCAGTGGGATTAATGGCGATATCATTGATTAATTAATCTCATGCCTTATTGAGCCGCCAACAGCTGGCCACCATTGATCCTGTGGGAACTGGAAGGGGTAGTCATAATGGCTATTCGATGAGAAAATAACTATCTTAATTAACCGTAGCATGTTCGCCCAAAAGCTTAGAAAATTTTGTTCACTTGAAAATCAGGACTTAATTAACACTGCTGCCTTGTCTACAACTGCTGGCTGTTGGTGTGGACCACGAGATGCGGGAGGAGTCATACAGATAACAACAACTAAAATCTTTCTTCAACATTCACATTTATAATTGCGTTTTTTGTAATCCCTTTTCGTTTATTATTTATTGTTTATTATTTAACACTTTAGTATGATGCCAGAGTGCAACGTTTTGTCAGTACAAAGCACACCTTCCCAGAATCAGTCTTTGTGGAGACATGTAACTTGTCAGGGCTATAAGGAAAGGGTCTCCAAAGAGTTTTTGCACGAACTAATATCCCTGGACTGCTGGGAGACGATTTTTTTTCCAGTTAACTACTAAAACGAGGCATTAGACGACATAGCTTCCGGTTTATTCACGTTCTTTGTTACGGCTCGCCGAGACGAACAGCGGATCACTTCGCAAGAGGCCAAGTGTGAGTCTCGGCATACAGACATCAGTCCATCAATACACGTCCATGGTTTTTGACATTTGTTGCATGCATTGTGATATTTGTATCGCGGGGTTGTCAGCAAATGTGTTGTTATCTGTTAATAAAAACATATAACTGGCCTGCACAGGTTACAGGTGAGCAGATCTACCCCCACTCCCCCCCCCCCCAAAAAAAAAATCTTCAAATTCGGAGACGAAGCAGATGATTCACTATGAAATTTGTCTCCTGTGGAAATAATGGATGAACAACAATGAGGATCTGAAGGAAAGTATTTTTAATCGTAACACCCACCAGCTTCGTACGGTAGCTTCCGCAGAAAGTGGCAATCGTGAGCAGAAAAAAGTTTGCTGTAAAACACAGAGTAGGGCTCGACTTTATTGGTGAGCATTTATTTTGCTTCTTTTTTGAGGGAGTTTACGAGTCCACACTCTGATTATGTGGAGGAAGCATCAATGTATTATGTTTGTTCAGTTATAGTCAGGCCTGACGAGACGGGGGGACAGGGAGGTCTGGTGTACCCGGGCCCGCGGCTGTCAAGGGGGCCCGGCCTTGGTCAGTGGATGTTTTTTTCTTCTTCTTCTTATTGAGATTCGAATTGTAAACATACATTATATACTGGGAAAATAATTTACGATTACAAGTACAAGGGGCCCGGAGAGGTCGTCTGTCCCGGGGCCCGGGCTTGCTCTCGGCGGCCCTGGTTATAGTCAATGCGGTCCTACATTACACACAAAGGCTCGCGAACACATGCATTCAATATAACCATTCCTTCTGAACATGTACTAATAAATTGAGGTTTTTATAAAAATAAAATAAAATAAAATACTTTCATTTTTCTTTTTGGTAGCCTCTTCATGAAAATCTATTGCTGCAACTCAGGCAACGAAAAATGTTGGCTTATACTGCATTCTTCTTGCAAGATGTCTTTTTCTCGACTCAGTTCTTGTGATCCATGGGTATGTTTGATGAGAGGAAAGTGCTTTTCTTCTGCAAACCTTTGACCATAAAATCACACCACGAGAAGCATGGGGCTGAGCGTGGAGGCCATTCAGGATCCCACAGGTGTGATTCAATGTGACTGGCTGCTTGAGTGAGCACAGCCCCCTCCCTCCCTTGCCGTTCGAGGCTGCCGTGTGTATCGCAGTGACAGGTAGAACGGTCGGCGGACACACGGAACAAAAACAGAGGGACAAAATGGAACTCCCTGAGAAAGGCGATGGGGAACAAAGGGAGGCAAATGGGAGTGAGCGATCAGCGCGGCTTCCTTTGAAATTCTCCAGACGAGGTCATCATCAAGTGGCCCCTTTTCAGCCCAACCCTTTCCAGGGCATTTTGTCGTGGGCTGGTAATGGTTTGACTTTATCTGACGGAGGACGTTTGAAAGGAGAAATAAAGTCAATGGGGCTTTCGTAAACGATGGCGCTGACTAGATTCTGGTCTCGAAATGTGGGTGGGTTGTGGAGAAATGAGGATCAAGCTGAAAAGTCTGCAAGTGGCGGAATAAAATGATAGCTTAATTACCTTTCACCCTCCCGCCCGCCATCCCTCGGTCCCTCTGTGACCCTGAGCGCGGTAGTTGTACAAGGTGTGGAATTCAAGGTTTCAAACACAAGCGTGTACAGAATTATTGGCGAGGAAGAGGAAGCTCGGCAAGTACAGGGATAATCATAAAATAGCTCGATCAGGGCTTCTCACATCAGAAGTAATTTTCAGTATTCACCCTGTATTCGCAGTGACACCTGTGGGGGTAAAGTGATTTGTTACAAACGGAGGAAAATAGAAATAAATAGAAAATAGAAGTAAGCTGTTAATTTTCCACTTCCTGTACTGATTTCTAAAATTAGGAAAAGAACACAACCAGTCGATTTTCAAGATGGGAGGTGGGAAGCTAACTAGAAAATGTAGATTCGGTCAATTGACATTATTGCATCTAGTTTCAAGCACAAACAAACAAAACAAACAAACAAACAAACAAACAAACAAAATTCTTTGTGGTGCGAGAAAAAGGTTGCTTTCCGCACAAGCCCCACGAGACCAAAGCGGAAGTTAGAGCATATTATGTTTCGTCCTGACCTGATTCTGTCTCATTATACAACCAAAGCTGTCACACAAAGTATAATCCGACTACTTTGTGTCAGGTAAGTCGGTTTACTTTTGCATTCGTTTTTTCCTGATGCATTAGTCATGAAAAATTGTCTTCCTTCTATATAGGGGATTTAATCGCCATCTGCTGCTGTTAAGACTAGCGATGACTGTGATCCTAAAGTGCATCCACTCGTAAAGTTTTCGTGTGCCGCCTGACTGCTGTGTGCGTGACGACTTGCACAGGGGCGGCTAGAACTTTAATCACACCTACGTGCACTCACCAGCAAGCTTATCTGCATCCATGCAAGAGCAAATTCACAGGAGCGAAAAGTTTGTTTTTTGTTGTTGTTGTTGTTTTTTTTTTTTACTCTTTATAGTTCAGGCGATTATTTCTAGTCTCAAAGTCACATTCAATCAGTGTGTGAGCAAGAATCTCTGAATTGTAAAGAAAGCCATCAACAAGGATGAACGTACAAACCTTTTATAAACTCGCAGCAAATGCCCACCACATGTTGTAGTAATCCGCCAACAAATGCCGCATCTATTCATCCGTGATGTTAGAAGTCGATAGTCTAGTCGTCCTTCTTTCAATTCCGCACAAAAGGCAAAAGGCACAAAATAAGCTGATAAGCGAGTGATTTCTTGAGCATCGTCTGTGCGGAACACAAACGTCGGTCCAGTCAAGCTACTATGATTACAGTGACTACTGTGACTATTATTACAGTTACTTGGTCCTTAGTGCTAACGTACGCATCAGAGATGAGCTCTTGGCTTTGAGATAGTTGTGTGTGTGTGCGCGCGCGCGTGCATGCGTGTGGGTGAGAGTGAGAGAAAGTGTACGCCTAGTGCGTTCATAGATGTTCGGGTGTGTCAGACTCGGCAGCCCGTGGTAGCACGAACTTACATTACTGGACTGCTGGCAGAGGATTTTTTCCAGTTAACTATTAACGAGGAAGGTGTCTACAAAGCTTCCGGTTTAGTCAAATTCATTGTTTAAGCTCGCCGAGACTAACAGCGGAGAACTTTGCAAGATTCTAAGCATTGGTCTCGGCAGACAGCAATCCACATGTCCGCGTCGGTGATGGTTGTAATGCAGACGATTGAGAATGGTCAGATGGTCCTTCCGGTTGGTGTACAATTGGGAATTGACTTTTGTTTTTTTGTTTGTTTGTTTGTTTTGGACGGCTGGATTTTTTTTTTAAGAGAATGGACCATTTGAAGCTTTAAAAGGTTCAAAATTGGAGCTCTTTTGGGAATGGACAAACAGATAGATCCCACTGTATGTTTGTGTGGAAGTAGACGGGTCTGAGGTTTTTTGACGGTTGGAGCATAAATAATCTGAGGGAATGCACCTGTTATAAGTCAGGCTTCACAGCTGATGTCGTTAGACAATTTATGAGATGTTCAAAGTCTTTAGGTGGAAGATATCGTTAGACTAACCAGTCATTTTTTAACTAAAGGGGAAAACACTTTTTACACTCTTTATATCCGACGAATGATGCTGTCACTCAAAAATGAAATAGAACAAAATGAAAAGAAAGAAAGAAAAGTCTAAAACGAGACAGCTGCTCTTCTGCCTGATGTTTGCGCGAACTTTGCATCACGCGGCCTTCCAAGCAGCCTTATCCTGTTACCAGAACTGGTGAAGAGCAGCACTGAGGCTAATGATGGCCAGCTTTACGGAAATCTGTCGAGGCTGTTCCTGTAACGAGTTACTGCCTCTTCCTTCTGCGTGCAAGTGCCAGGCGCAGCAGGCAGGCGGCGCTTTATGATTTGCCCACACCCTGCGCTCATTTGGAAGCGCTCTCGCTTGTTTTTAGCTGGCTTCTCGCCCTGTTTTGTTTACTGGCATCCCCACCACTGAGACGAGACTTCTGGAGCGGGCAGCCACGACGAGGTCGTAAGAGTTGCTTATCCCGTTTCTAGGGAACATCATTGTAGGCTGTCATAGCAGTTGATGGTTGGTTTTGTGGTTGGTTAGGGAGAAGGGATATAGTCTGATAAAATGGATTGCAGTTTTAAAAAAGCATTGCACAGAGAAGGCGAACCAATATCGTGTTTGAGTGTGCAGTGCATAAAAATTCCCCTAAACCCTAACTATATCTTCTTGCTGGACAAACTTTATACCGTCGCTGTCGGCGTCTGGAAAGATATTGTTCCTTTGCTAGTGTAGCTCACAACACTCGTATAATCTTCAAAAGTGTTTTTCGTAGTTGTGGAGACACGAAGCAAACCAGTGTAACGAAAAACACGCAGCTTTAAACACCAGAAAGTTCACTCCTTGGGCCGTTTAGATTTTTATAAAGACGCCGGCAAGCAAAAGGTCCCTTCGAGAAGACCACCTCCGACCGGTGCAAAATCTGTCGTCGGGATCAAGCTGTTCATGCTGGGCACAGCCAAAGAGCCTTGGCATCGTTAATTACTCGTCATTCTTTTATCGTCACTGTTGCAATAATCAATGAGCGGGTAGGGGTCGTCACTGGCGTAGTCATCAGCAGCTTCCATGGTGCAGCAGCTGAAGCCAGGTTTGTGTGTGTGTGTGCGCGCTCGTGCGCGCGCATGAATCACTGCCTTTCGACCATTTGCTGATGGCTACAGCCACCGAACCGTGACGTTCTTGCTATGAAAATGTCACGTTTACCGTCAGAAGTTTCCCATTTCCTTTCGTTCTTTTATCTCGATAAAGGCAACGCGGAGTGACTAACAGCCCTTCCCCCTGGACTTTCACCTTCACCATCGGCATGTTTGTTCTCCGTATACGCGAAAACCTTCGACAAAATAGGGCTAAAGCGCTTGGAGCCCTCAGTATTATCTCGAATGGTGAAACTGACCCATTCAAGTTAGACCCCTCGTACAAAACTTCTTGCATACAAAGAAAATCAATATATCAATCAATCGAGCATGGATACGAACAAAGCAGTTAGTTGGACGGTCGTGCCACTAGTGCTTTCCATGCACTTTACCAACTGATTTGTCTCCTGTCTGTGACTGTACAGACTGAACTGGAAGCTTTGCTTATTAACAGGATTCTGGGCTGCTCTCCTGACCTTTGTCGCGATTACCAAACTTCAGTCTGATCAGTTTAAAGTTTAAAGATGTGTCCTCTTTCCTGTACTTAAACAATTGCATGAATTTAATATTAGACACTTTAGATAATTAATGCAGACATGTGTCAAAGAGAAAAATGTAAAGACATGAGACAATAAATTACTTTCCGGTGCTGAATCAGCCGATCGGCGCATGCGCACCGAATCTGCGCAGAAACCATCCCCGTCTAAGCTGGGCCTGTGACGAGAGCACTAAATTCAAGAAGAAGAAAAAATTGTCCCGAAACTATTAATTACAAAGTAGAAATAATAACATTTTCATAAGAAAATCCGAATCATTTTGCAAACCTTAGCAGTAAACGTAGAGTAATTATTCATAAAAAAAAACTTCAGGCAAATAAATAACAAAAAAATGTTATTTTACTTTCTTTATATGTAATTACATCTATTACTGAAATATAAAAGAGGAATAAATACTAACTCTATAGAATTTAGACTTTAGGTTGGAGGCAAGCCTGATGCTAGTAGCTGTAGTTGTATTAGTCTCTCTATATCAGATATGGTCACAGGATTTCCCTATACGCTCTCAACTGCCTTTTAACTGCATACAAAGTTGCTTCTAGTTTAGACTTTTTATAACAAATCCTGCGAACTAATTTTGCACAAAGTCGTTACTAAATTACACGGGAAACGCTGAGCCACCGTCCTGAAGTGCAAAAAGATTCTGTTGCTGTGATTATCCCACACACACGCAAGCACGCACACACACAATATTGCACACGCGTACTCCCACTCGCCTGCGTGCGTGTGCACTTCAGAATGAGAAAGTGTTAAGAGAGAAAGAGAGACAGAAGCGAGGAGAAGAAGTGGAAGAAGTGGGAGAGGGAACCAAGGGAGAGCACAATCTTTTGCCCAAAAAGCGTTTCTGCAGACCACACAAATGACAACCATCTGCTAAATGATTGCAACACAGACTGACTACAAATAAACAAAACTTATTTACGTGACTTGTCGAAGGCACTGGAGCCTAGCTCGCAGCGACATGGTGGTGGGACAGAACAAAGAAAACATTTCTTCCCGCGCTCTCCCGACATGTGTAATACATGGCTGTAAACAGACCCACGTTGTGCATGTCCATGTCTGCATTACCCATTTGTCATACAGCCAGGTGTGCGATCCGCGCGCCATCTGTAGTGGTGCGGGCCGCTGGGGACCACGGCGTTGTTGTGCCGTCGTGGGCTGGGGATCCGGCTGAACCCAGGATGGGCGAGCTTGGAACACCAGACGTGAGGGCTCAGCCAATCACCTGCAAGGCTAGGCGAGGGATAGGGTCCAGAGCATAATTTCTTGCCAGCTTGCAGGCCTCGACCAAAAACGGAGGCAAGGAACAAGAGCGCGGCTTCGCTTTCGATGGTATACTTCTGTTCAATTTAAACATGAAACATGTAATTTTACTTCTCATAGAAATATTTTAAAATAAACATTGGTTTCATCTAACGGCACTTAATCATTTTCCTACGATTGTAGGAAACTGTAGATTAGCTGGGAAAAAACACCCAACTTTACTGTGTTTGTTCCATGTCAATGGTAGGTTTACACGGCACCAATAGTTTATTTCAATATCTTAATTAGCTTGGTAATTAAGTTTCAACTTAGAAAGTAACGACCAGTGCTTCAAACTATTTCAGAAAAAAGTATTACCGTTTTCGTGAAAACAAAGTTTTAAAAATAGCTTGATCAATATCCAGTACCATATTTACAGTAAACTGTTTACACTTTGGAGCAGAAGTCCACATAAGCTCAACAGAAATGATAATAGTGATCGTAATGGTGATCTTAATAATTATTTTCTTTTAAGTATACTAGAAATATCAAAGTATTTGTTTTGTTATTATATGCTAGTTTATATTTATTGGCAGGTCTATATTACGTGTGGGTACGCTGGTAAGAGAAAGCAAACTCTATTATTCATAAAGTTGTTCAGATTATATATGTGTTATATACATATACATTGTATAATATATATACAAAGACGCACTTGGGATATTGCTGTGATCTTTCACAAATGTACAAGTATTTCGGCACAAATCCACAAGGAAGACAGCTTTACTGCCGAAAACGAAATTTTAAAAGAATGCAATTAATCGACTAGCATCCATGCTTTTCATAGAGTGTCTTACTCTTGCACGCCGTTACCGAAAGGGGAGGCGACCCCTCAAATAGATACGTGTGCAGCATCGTCAGCAGGAGCAGCCTCGTGGAGCTGCTGTAGGACAGCGCGCGGGCCAGTGATGTCAAAGAGAACACGGTGCTGATGACAGGAACATTACAGGAAAAGCAAAGGTTAAAATGGTCATCAATTATCGTCGGGGGCTGGCCCGGCACGTCCCTGCGTTGAAAGCCGCGCGGGCCGCTGCCGTTGGGCGAACACGGCCGTGAGTGGATGTCCATTCTGTGGCTGACACTGATCTATGCCTCCTATCCAGAGTGGGTGAATGCGAAATTATCCGCTAACGACATCAAACATTTTGAAATAAACTTCCCAAAGTGCTCTCTGATGAGGACGAGGGGGGAGTGGGGGTTAGAGAGAGACGTAATCAGCAGGCCAAGCATTTTCGCCAAGCCGTGGTGATTCACAGCTTCCGGGACTCTTTTGTGGCTGCGGCGCTTTTTCGGCAGTGCAGAGGCGGCGATGGGCGGTGGATTTCATGAGCGCTCACGTCGCCACCCCTGGATGGCCATGAAACCTTTCAGACCATCCCACAAAACCCTTCATCGGACTAGCGCACAAAAGCAAACCGAGTGGGTCGGGTCGGTACCAAGGCCATAAGCGCGACTGAGCAAGCTGGGTTGTTTCTCGCCCCAGCCTGAGCTCTCTCTCTCGTGGGAGGCCAAAAGGCTCAAACGAGCGTGTAATAATGATTAATCTTCTACCTCTCCACGATTACTCCGCGGCCTCATTTCACCGCCCCTGCCGCAGGGGAAATTAATTCTTAATTCGATTGCAACAAATTTCAAGGCGCTGCGCAAGGTGGGACGATTGTGATGAGGCGGGTTGAGTTGGGGGAAAAATTAAGCCCATCAGCAGACATCAACCGACATCCCGGCCCTGCCCTAACAACGTCCCCAACACCCAGCGGTCACTTCCTTGTCGCCACCAAGCCGCTTGGGTCGAGACGAACGCTCTTTTCCTGCTTTGTCTTTGGGTCGAGCCTGATTAACGCCCGTGTGTATCAACCTACACAATCTATCTCTGTTCCACTGTTGCACTACGAAGAACCGTATCTGTCTTCTCGATGGTAGGGGGCGCTACAATATATGCTTAGAGGGGGTGTTTGGGATGCAAAGGAGGGCGTGCTTGCATCTCTTATGTAGGTGTTATGAAAAAGAAATATATCATTAATACTCTAATTTTATGGTCAGCACGGGTAAAATGGCAAAAAAAGAACAAGTTCAACAATATATATACTTTAACGCCATAAAATGAGATAACACAGATAGGTAGAATTTTTTTTTTTAAAGAAATTGGGTAGTATCCCCTATAAGAGGGAGAAAGAGAGAGAGAGACCGACAGCACTATGAATATAAAGGGAGAGAGAAATAAACGAAATCAGTAACATGCAATACTGTTATGAAAACTGTAAATAGGGCAAAGATCACATTATCATATTTTCTCAGTCTTGTAACAATACCCTGGATCATTAAAATCGAAATGTGAGAGTAACCTTCACTTACTTTTTAACATTTCTTTTTCTCTTCTTGCCCAAGAAGCGTAATATAAGCTACTTTTAATTGAAGTAGCATAGGTATTCAATGACAAACACTTCTTGGACTTTAATTCCGACGTACCATAGCACGAGTCTCTGCTGTTCTTTGACTATCAATGGATCTCAATTTTACTTTAAATACAGAAAGTAGACCTAATGGCTTTTTTCGGCAGACGCCGGCAAGGTCGCCGCGAGCAGGCAAACGTCAGCGCGAGAAGTGTAATAGTAAGGCTACGGCAATCAAGCCGTTGCGTTGCAGCAAATGCGATTTAGAAGCTGGACCGAGCAACGGCCGCCGCGTGCAGGACAAGCGAGAAAGCCTGGCGCTGGCGAGTCGGCAACCAGAGACATCGACCTTGCAGTGAGCAAAGAAGACAGCCAACAAATCTTGTCATTGAAAAGACATGAAGACAAACTGAGCTGTACCTTGTTTCTTAACGGGCCATCCGTTTTGCTTGTTTGTTTGTTTTATTCATTATTTGTTTATTTTTAGGCTATTCTGGCGCAACAGATCGACCGTTCGCTACCACACTCCCGTGCCTCAGTTTCTGGATTTTTCTGTTAATCTTACGCTCTCCTAAATGGTCAGAATTAATTTCTTTCGATGGAATTGTGGTCACCTGAATCATTTTCTGTCATAAAAGAGTTTTCGTAAGGCATGAAATAAGAAAATGAAAATCTTTGATACACAGAAGAGAAAGCGAGAGAGAGAGAAAGACTAAGAGAGAGAGAAAGAGAGGGGGAGAGAGAGAGAGAGACGGAGTTCTAAAGAATGTTTTCAATATCTAAAATGTTCGGTACATGACTGAGCATTTGTCAATCTCGTAAGCGGCTTTGTTGCTAGCAGTAGCGAGCCAGGGCTAGTAGCGCAAGCCCATTTGTCATGCACTGAGCTGGAGAAGTGAGCAGCCATGCTGACGGTGTATCCACACAGACACAGCCCATCAGGCTAATGGCACGACAGGGTCGCCCGATGCTGTGGGTATTGTCTCCGAGAAAACATCCGTACACTTCTGTCATCAGACGGATTCCGTTAAGGTATGAGAAGTGAATGGTATTTATAACTGAGTTTGTCGTTGTCGCAGCAGCAGCAGCAGCAGCAGCAGCAGCAGCAGCACCACCACCACCACCACCACCACCACCACCACCACAACCACCACCACCACCATTTATTATTTTAGTTTGGTACACGTAATATTTAGATGTATGTCACGTGACTAGGTCGTTCTGCATGCACATGCACGTTAGGCATCACAAGAACTTAAGCCATCACAAGAACTCCCCTCACCCCCAGCCACCCCCTCTTCATCAAATCTTGAAAGGCGCTTCTGTCTGAATGGCCCACGGTCAGCTGAAAATAGCGCGGCATTGCTGGGACACTGTGGCCATCACATCCCGTATTGCACTCCCAGTGTGTGTCAGGCTGGGGAATCAGACCTCTTTAAATGGATGATTTATTGGGCAAATTTAAGATTATTAATTGCTCTCGCCACCTGATTGAAATTAATTGGAAACTATTCAGTGAGCTGGGGGCTCCAAAGCTGATTAGGTTGTGTTCGCTCCAAGCCTCCATGTGCAGGAAGCCTTCAGGACCCTTGTGAGCCGCGTCTCCAGGGCCATGATGCTAAAAGGTCGAGGTTTCCTTTAAAGAGCAGGCCGGGAAAAAGGCAACAGCGTCTTGGCCAATAGATCCTTGTCCTGGGCGTAGTTTGACCAACCAATTCTACATCGCCCAAAGCTTTCCCAGGGGCTTGGCATCATTGTGCCCGGCTGGCAGTGAAACACATAGTGGTGTAAATTTTTGTGGGTCTCGGGAGAAAGGGAGCACGCACGCATGCACGCACACGCACGCACACACACACACCCAACTGCAGGAGTGTCTCTGCACTTGACGAACAAAAACAAACAAAAAGCCAGTTATGCAAGGAGGTCACTCTTAAGCAGCCAATGAGTATCGCTGTCTAGAAAAACAGCAGGAAAAGTGTGTAAAATGGGGGAAAAAACTCAACCTTTCCCTAGTAACATGTCTTCTTCATTATTTTTTTTAGTTCTTTTAAGTTCCATTGGAAATCTACATGCCTAGTTGACTAGATGAAGTCATCATCAACAGGAAATTTCTTAGCTTATTTCGACATCACCTCACCAGAGCTTTCATGATCGATGTCGCCGGCTTTCCACATATTCCATCCTGAGAATCTCTGACATGGCTGCTTTGTCTTAAAATAAAGATCTGAAGAGCTCCTAACAGGATATTTTCTGCTTCTGTCTCAGTACTACAAGTAGCGACATGTGCATTCTATTGATGTTGTCATTAATTTGTTTGTTGTTTCTGTTGTTGCTGCCACTATCGCTCCTATCCCAAAAACTCTGCCACTTTCTCCTGCTTTAACTGGCAGCAGACCTTTGTCAACAGACATAAATATCAAACTCTGCACACGAGAAAAATCGGATTGAAGAGCTCTGTGTGAGCTGCAGTATCAATCATTATTACCGAACGTTACAAAGTGTTCAGGCTCACAGGTGTATGTCTTGGCGGCTTAGAACAGATCCTCGTTCCGTGCATAACAACACAGGGATCGCAGTGAAAGCTGTAGACGAGTGGATATTGTTTACTGTTAGGAGATGTCCTCCCGACAAACCTGCGGCGACCTTGGGTGTACCCAGCTGGGAAAACATTTCATTTCTCAAAGCTCATGACTAGATTCTGTTTAATCGCTGTTGAGTCAACTGCCATCACCTCTATGGAGGCAGGTAAGTGAGCGTACCTGAGTATGTACGGAAATATATGTGTATGGCAGTCTGTGTGCGGAAGAATGTGAGAGAAAATATGTCTTATAGTGTTAATGGTTTTGTCGTTCATCTTTATCAGTTGACATGGAAGGAAAAGAAACATTCGAGGCTCACCGAAGAGCGGGTTTAAGCAAAATAAAAGGACTTATGTCCTGGCAAGATACTCATTACCCAAATCTTAGAGTTTTTCGTTTCTATCTGCGTCTTTAAAACATTACCTTTTCATCTACCATTTTAGGATAAGAAAACAACTCAAACCAAGTCTTTGTCCTTTTCGCTACAAACTAATGGCATCGACCGGTTTTATTGACATCAACATATTAATTTTTTCAAACTTCAGTTTTGTGATGAATCTTCAAAGCCTTTAATTTTCCCGCAGACACAGAAATGAGATTTCGGAGGAAGCTCGTGCCTTTTTTTTTTTTTTCTTCGTTTCCACCCCCCTTTCCCCTACAGACGACGATTAGCCCCAGTGAGTGATG
The DNA here is from genome assembly GCF_003073045.1 of Pomacea canaliculata. Taxonomy (NCBI): domain Eukaryota; kingdom Metazoa; phylum Mollusca; class Gastropoda; order Architaenioglossa; family Ampullariidae; genus Pomacea; species Pomacea canaliculata. The sequence continues at coordinate 13,572,116 of NC_037594.1, read as the reverse complement.
TGACACTTGGCCGCGTGCAAACTTTCCCTAGGAGTCCGGCTATGTGACACGCTGCCCACTCCGGCCTCAGTGGCCTCACTCAGACCCAGTAGTGGCGCAGGCTAACGAGCGCCAGGTGAAATTAATCTCTCCACTCGAGACAATACGGTGATGTGTAGCAGTGTCGTGGCATGTCGCGACTGCGCTCTATGCTTGTTGCCCGGCGACTCAAGGGCAAGGCTTAAAAAAAAAAGGAGCCTGCCCCTATTACACTATTGTTCGCCTGCCCTGGGACGTCATAGTAACGGGGAGGAGGCGAGGAGCAAGGGAGTTGAAGGAGGGAGGGATGATAACGTAAAGCTGTTTGCCGTGAGCGTTGGCATCCTGAGAAAGTCTAATGCTAGACAGGTGATCCGCACGCTTCCTCATCTGATGGGCGTGTGTGGTAAAATAAAAAGTGTGAGTATAAAGATAGGTGTGTGTGTGGGGGTATTTTCTCCCATTTCTGCGCTGCAGAAGATGCACTGTCGATACAGAAATGTAGCTAATTTCAGGAGCTTCTGTAGTATAAGTACTAATATATATTTTAAATTTGTCAAACAATATTTTCTGAAAGAAGAAATGGTGGCTTTGAGACTTTCCCACGTCGTCAGCTCTCAACAAAATGACAAACTATATAATGTAGGCAAACACACAAATAATCCACACACACGCACACAGACATGTTGCACATTGCAAAAACCATTGTGAAACCATTATTTTATTCCCATTCTGTATTCACATACAAACTTCAAACTCCAAAGTAAATATACACATACTCTGAAATTCTATTTCTCCCTCCGATGTAAATACAGAACATATAATCGCCATCTGTCTTGTAGAGTGAGAGAAGCCCCTCCTGTTGCCCAGACGACTGGGAACACTGATCTTTTTCTATCATCGTGGGGATTTCCTCGTCTGGGCACGATGGATACCAGAGACAAGAATTTTTGGACAAAACAATCTGCACAAATAATTTCATCCTTACTACCTAGGCCACATGAATATTAGTTTGCACAAGGGAAGATTTGGCGTGCGCCTCAGACAGCCTGTGACCAGATCGGGGAAACTTTTTTCTACTCGGCTTAATTTTTTTTCTTTCTGAAAAGCCTTTACAGATCTGCATGATCCGTAGCTCCGCAGTAAATATTCACTCCTGAAATTAGTCGGATACTGGAAGCTTAACTCGAAGAGACATTAAATTTATGATGGGATTTAGATTGTCAAAATTTGTAAGCACAGCATATAATATCAACAAAACAGAAGCGAGAGAAGGAAAAGAAAGAAAAAGCTTCAAGCAGAAATCATTATGGAATATACGAGAGTGGGATGTCCATTATCTTGCATTCCAAACAGCACCTTGAACAAAAATGAACGAAATTCGTTATTACTTTCTGAGTACATTTTTCTGTGTCGTCGAGAAATGAGTAGATTTTTTTTCCATTTTATTTGCGGCCAAGACCTTTGATTAGTACAACGAAAACATGTCCGTTGACAACTAAGCTAAATTTTTCTCCAATCACGAGAGATCACTGTAACGAAGTCCTACGCTGACTAGAGCGAAGTTTGTCAAAGTCTACTACATGTGCGACTCAAAGCATTGCGTTTTGAGAGCTTGTTGTTGGTTAAAATACTGCACCAAAAACCGAGCTAAACCCAGACTATTAAGTAGCTTTTGAAAAAAAGTACATGTGTCACTATAGCCCTTTAAATCACACTAATTAATTTTCTTGGTAAGAGCTCCAGTAATTTACGCAAGCATGCATTAACATACTTGTGCTGGAAAAATCAAGTTAATCAATAATGAGTATCATCAGATATTTCCACTGAAGTAGCGGTACCAAGAAATCATTCTGCATTAACTTTTTTCACCAATCATAGTATTCATAATATTATGCCATGAACACGGCTGAAACAGGCTTTAACACAATCGTAGAAGCAGCCATGCAAAGCTTGGTAAGTGAGTGATCATTCTTAAATAAATTGACGAAAAAAGAAAAAAAAACAGAGCATAAAGACGGGTAAAATCTCGTTTAAGAGTAAGGAAAGAATGATCATTAAATAATGTGATTCATAAAAAAATAATTACTAAACAATCAAAATCAAATGAGAGAGAAGAAAAATCCATTTGTGGGCTTAAGGATTGGCACGAAGGCTTAGGGAGTATTAATTTATCACATTTAACTTTCTATTCCACAAGTGATTTGTGCATATATTGCTGAACTTCAAATCATTTTGTTCGCTCACGGATTTCTCATTTAAATCTCAGAGAACGATTTTAATTCTTTACGGGCTTTGCGACTCGTCAGCGTAAATACAACTGTACAAGACGCACACAAAAGAATACGCAAAAAATAAGGCGAGATGAACTCATAGACCTCAGTGTCAAAATTTTCTGGCAGACCCAGGATTGTGGCTAAGCCCTTAATTTTTCATTACTGCATTCTTGTGTTCTTTAGCAAAAATGAAATGCCAAAGTCGTTACAATACTCTCTTTTGATCCACTGCTGTTATTTCAATCAGTAATCATTTTTGGCATGTAGATCAGTTCAAATATCGGTGTATTACATGATTTTACTTTCTGTTGGCTTTATTCATTATGCTTACCCACGCTGACAGGCTAACGGCTTCCACGCAAAATTCTCTCCATTTGCCGCTTTTGGACCAAGCATGGTCGCGTTAATCGCGTTACAAAATTTCCTAAATACGGGTAGGCCATATTTTTAGGCCTTTGTCGACATAGCTTATATGTATAGTATGTATGCCCAGGCAAAAACAATCCTAAAACGCACGAGTGGGAAATAAAATAAATGTGTAAATCAGCTAACAAACAGGCGAAGTTGTAGCTGCGTACAAATAAAGATATTACTAATAGTGCTGCAAAGTTCACAGTTTACCAAACGATACTCAGCGAAATTCTTTTTGAAGTATAACATTTTGTCTGGAGTTGGTCAGCTCGGGTACCTGGAAGTACCTGAGGTCTCGCACCCTATCCAGAAGCCACCCGGCTCAACTGGAGTCGTCAGCTCTTTTCATGGTAGCCTGCCAACCGAGATAAGAGCCTAGTAACCACCCGTTACCCGCCGACCGAGCTGGCCACGGTGGTTGCCCGGAAATAGCCAGGTTGCCTCCCCTAACAATGTTATCAGCTAGGCGGAGGCTGCCGGTCTATGCAAAGGGCGGGCAACTCCATTGCGTCCGGTTCATAGAAAGCAAACAGAAGCAATAAAGGCCGTAGTTTAATAATCTCCGAGATATACAACATGCCCGTGGCTGTGACAAAGGTCGCAGCCTTCGCATGCTGATAGAAAAACACCACCCCCTTCCCAGCTCACTTCTTGTCGTAGAATTAATGATCAGGTCCGCAGCCCATCAAACTCAGCCCACGCAGACGTCACCACCTCCTTGGTCCAGTCTCAACTTTGGTAAAGTCTCGGGCCGTCACAACGATCACAGAAGACCCAAAGAATACCGTCTTGATGCCGTTTGCTGTCTCTATGGCAATGTCTCTTATGCAGCTCTCTTCATAATTATTGCTCTATAAAATAAGTGGTTATTCAAGGTAAACAAAAGTCCACGTGCTCTTAGTTTAATCGACAAAGATCGCTCCATCTGCTACTATCGCTGTCTTCCCCTTATGTCCTTAGGTTGAACGTTAATGATAGACAATGGTCAGGAAAACTACAACAGCGAAAGTGGGTTTTTTTAAACATAGAATCCATGTTCCGTTCAAGGTAAATATTGCACTAAGCAACTGACAGTTTCTGAACAATAGGCAGCTTAACGCAGAGAAAGAGTTATAACTGTAATTTTGTTAAATGCTATAGAGATAACCATAATGAGAGTGTAAAATGTTAATGATACAATGGCGTCAAGCCAGAAACATGTCAGTAATATTGCGCTTAAACTTTCCCAGCAAGTAAGCAAGCAAGCAAAAAGAGATGTATCCGTTTTTCAGCTGTTCGTTCACCAAGTCAAGGGTAGGTGGTAAGACTGCATTTTAATGGTCGTTGATACGATAGATTGTGTTAATGAGGTGTGAGTAGCGCGTGAGGGTGGGTTAGGGTAATAAATTATGGAGGTTGATGCATATAATAAACCTGACATTTTTACCCATCAGCTTCGTGCAATAGCCTTTATTATAAAATGTGTTAAGATTTTTGCAAGAAGGCTCGTCTCTGAAACTTAATTTCACTTGATTAAATTTTTTTCATATAGCGATAACACACTAGCTGGATGAATACTTATAGTACAGTGACAGAGGGGAACAAGAAAAAAGAAATATGAATGGATGAAACAAAAGACAAACAAAGAAAGAATGAGGGACTGCTTCTTTGTGTTTTATGCTGCTTTGCATGACTTGCCGAAATAAACTCGACTGGTTATTTGAAGACGATAACCTGAAAGGCAGACATCGTCATCTAAACTGGTTTGTTACCATTCACAGAGAATACAAAGTGTAACTACAAAATATTCGTTACACGTTAAAACGTGAATTGCGCAATATTTGATATAATTTATGTTGCATATGTAGCAATAGTTTACATATCAAAGACGTTCTCTAAATAGTCCAATACTTACTCCTCAACATCACCACAGAGTGCCGTCCAGTCAACAGCTTTAAATCTCAGAGGTTGACAAAATGTATTTAGCCCGCGAGGTTGCACGTTTCAGGCATTCTGCTTGTTGGAGCGCACGCTAGTCTCACTACTTCTGAACTTTCCCATTTCTCTTGTATCAATTATCGTTCCAAAGGTTCTTCTTGAAGTCATCCTTAGGTTATCAACAAGCAAAAACCTTTGGAGGTGTTTAGAAGCGGATATGTTGTCTCACCGTTGTGTGCTATGCGTTAACAATGTTTCAACCTCAACGCTTTGGCACAAGAAGAGAAAAGTGAACGGAGGAACAAAAGAACGAGTAAATAAACGATTAAAAGTAAAATTAACTCAAGAAAATGTAAGTATGGATGGAACGGAAAAAGTGAGGAAATAGAGAAATAAAAAAAACGACTGTCACTATGGTGTCCAACTAAGCTGTGCATTGATGCCCCTAATAAAGGCAGGATCTGACAAGAGCAGGACAAGTTGCCCTCGTGGGTGCACTCATACTATTAGGACACTAGACCAGCTGTAGAATGAGAAGAGAGCAGTTTTGGCCAGCACAGTTACGATGGTTGCTGATCATATTGCCGATGTAACTGAAGGATGCTCTGGCCGCTTTTGTGCTTAAGCACAGAGAACTTCCACCTAGCGCAAATAACATGGTAACAATAGTGCTTTTTCATGCCAGGGTCTCAAAGGAAGGACAGTGCTGAGGTAGAAGCGAGATGGTCACTCACTTTCCATAGGAGTGCATCTTTTCAATGAATGTGCGGTCGCTTTAGGGGAGAACAATAGAGATAACCTTAGCCAATGGATGTGAGAAGCGAATACTTATTAAATTTTCCTCTTACGTTCCGGGCGCATGCCGGCGCTAAAAGTGTGATCATTAAGGTACAAGAAAGCATGCTGTGCTAACCCAGTAAGTGCAACTGAACAACAACAAAGTTCGTGGTATGTCTTCTGCACCACCTTACCTGCTCTTACAGTCATTTAACTGAAGAGACATAGTTTTCAACTGAAAACTTTTCTAGACAACTAGGGAGATAAATCACAGAGGTTCCCGCAGCTAGTCAGACAAAACATGTGCAATGTTATATCGGCTATTATTGAAAAAATGCAAACCTGTCCTAACTGAACACCATGCAGTCATGCAGTAACGTAAATAACACGACAGTCCAGTTTTCCTGACCTCTGTGTAGCGAAATGAACATTTCTGGCAGTATGTCTGTATGTCGAGAGTTCAGAAAACAGAGCGGCTCTCCCCTTTCGCCAGTAAGAGAAAATTTTCGTTTGACATCCTGACTGTTTAAAAAGGCATGTACATCTGTAACATCCTCCACATTTGTGTGTCAAAGAAACTTCCAGCAGTCCATGCGAGACTGTGAGTTGATTATGGCCTTAGCGTCATGCGGGCCTCTCAGACAAGACGTTCTACCAGTTTGATGCGCAGCAGAGATGAAGCCAGGATCACACACACACAGAGGCCCTCAAACAAATCAGCGACAGCGCAGGGATATTCACTGTTTCCGGTAACTGTCAGCTAGCAAGGACGCGCTAAGAGCCCCTCTTCCGGTGAGCATGCTCAGCACACGGGTTGTCGTGCACGTCTCGCGCCACGTGTCCGCGCGTTGGCGCATATGTTTATCGGTGGCAGCACAGTTGAGGTCTCGCCACAGTAATCCACTGGCTGCCGACGGCTGTTAGAATGAAATAATAACTGTACACAGCAAGTGTTTGATGCTGTCTGTGGCACGTTTTCACAAGTCAGGGTTGCCGAGGAAATTGCAGTCAGTCTTGCAGCCGTCGTTAGTGTTGTCGTCGTCGAGGTCTGAGGTGCTCTCCATGTCCTCCACCTGTTCTTGCTTCTTCTTGGCCGTGGCCATCTCAGCTGCGTGCTTCTTACGCCATTTGGTTCGACGGTTCTGGAACCAGACCTGCAACCAAAAGACATGAAAGACTAGTTAGAAGAAGAATGATGATGTTGATGATGATGAAGGGATAAGACTAAACACCAGTGTAACAATGATTTCTCTGGACATCGATGCATGGGGTAGTTCAGAATACAAAATACAGAAATGGGAGTAAAAATCATTCCTTGATTCTGGAAATAATAGAAACTTTGACTGTCGTCTGGGCGAGACCTATATTGGGCGTATCTTTAAAATATTGGGCAATAAACTAACGATGCAGGGTGAACCTCCTAGTGCTGATCTGACGGGGCTGATCTTTGATCTCTCAGTCACTCTTCACACGCCACAGCCTCGTCATAAAGCACGTGCTGCCGACCGTTTAGTACCCCATGAAATCTTGAATGGCACCATCTCCGCCAACGACATCCACAGATTATGTCGGCTCCGAATGATGGGCGTATAGATGCTCCTCTCTTAGTATTAAAACGAAAACCACTCTAATGCTGCCAGACGGTCAAAGATTTAACTGGACAAGAAAACTGACTTTTCAAATAATGGTTTATAGATATTTTTCTGCTTTGGGGAAAGAGAGAAATAGTAAGAAAAAAATGCTATTAAAAATAATAGCTACAGCATACTAGACACGGTCAGGAGTCACAGTTAAGGGAACGTTCCCTGGAACTAGACAGCTCCACCCAACACCCTTCCCCACGGCGCACACACACACACAGTGGAGAGAATACCAGCAGGTACAAACTGTAAGAAGCTATATGAAATGAACTTAGTATCGAACACTACTCCTATCGTCTTTCTGAAAGTACTCTAAGTTCCTGTGAAGTATCCGGCCGATAGCCTGGGCGTCGCTCTGAGAGTTTTGGGCATGGCGATGAAATGCGCATAAACAGACACGAGATCCCGCCATAAAAAACAACGCCTAGTCCATCTTGCTAGGAATGAATCCGTTGTAAAGAATGTCTTGCAGCCATCTAAATCAAACCCTTCTGCTCAATCAGCTGGACGTTTGACGAGTAAATACGGGGTCTTTTACTGCTGTTTTTACCATCTTGTCTCTGATATATTCAGCGTTCTGTCGCCCTCAATAATCGTAAAGTTAACCCTTTCTGTCATAACTTTCCTGTGAAATCAGGTTTTACAATACTTTATGGTGCGTGTACCACCTTGGCTGGTACTGGCAACGCACATGTGTTGCCATTTGGTATAAAATGCTTTGCATAAATAACATAATGAACATAAAGATGACAGAGTTAATCTGAGGCAACAGTTCACACCATGGTGACCTTAGCCTGAAAAAACGTAAAACTTCTAAGGAATAAACTAGCTCAGTGTAGAGTGGTTGGAACTAGAGGTACCAACCCATCAAAAGGCTTATTTCTGTATATTTAAATTTTGTTGCTAAATTAGCTGTTATATAAAATATAGTAACACAACAAGAAGAAAAAACCTTGCGTAAACGAACAGCAGACTGCAAAGAAGAAAAAGGAAAAAGCTAGAAAAAGGACACGAAAAGGAATGCGATGACGATGATAAAGAAGAATATGAAGACGATGACGATGCAAAGGTTATCATTTATAAAAGTCTGTCGTAGTCCTGACACCAACTGCGAGTCTTCAGGAACTAAGATCCACATGGAAGACACAGAAAGACCGACAGTCAGTGAGACAGACACGCATTCGGTAAAACACCAAGCAGACGGACGGTGGGAGTACTGTTCTGGGAGTGAGTCAGTTCCGAGCGACAGCTCATTCACTGGCTACGATCCAAGGTGCCTGCTCTTCTGCTGGTCTTGTCACGTTCGCACCGACCTCCCTCCGTCGGCCTTCAACTCGTGGCGTGTCGCTGGCACAAAGATGGCGCATAAACACTTGCACGTCGCCTTCTTTAGAGCTCGTATTTCATCGCATCTCAACGCTCCCTTCCTCGGTTTATGAGTCTCAGTTGCTGTTCCTATTGTGGGAAGTTCTCCCGGTGCTCTTTTCGCCTCAACCTTTTCACAGGGAGGACGTGGAAGGCTGCTTGACAATAATACGTTCACCATACACCAGAGAAACCCAAGGCGCGAAGTTTGCCACGCTCAGCTTTCTGTGGGTCCGAATCTGACAATTATTTGTAATGGTTCGTGTTTGACAGTGGCTTTTGTATTCACGATTTATAACCTGATTTTCTGATTACGGCAGACTGTCATCTTTAGAGGAAAAAGAACAGATACCATACTTCATACTGCAAGAACAAAGTCTTCTTCAAATCCAGTAGAAGGGTCCTGGTTCTCCACATCGTCTTATACTTCACAATCACTCTTTCGCCAAGTCGAAGATATACACCCTGAGAAGGACCTACATCCCCGAACACTAGTCAGCGCGCTGGTCACTGGCAAAATTCAGAAAGCTTCCCTATTATCACTAAAGTGGTGTAGCACACCACTGACAATGAGGTTTAGTTTTAGCATGCTAATTCGTGTCCATTTTAGACTGAGTGAACTTCAGCGCCAAACAGGAGATTGTGAGCTTAGGGAAACTGTGGTGAGAAGAATTGAAAAAGTTCATGTCCAATACTTCTACTCACAGTCAAATTCAAATCATACCAAAGAATACTATATATGTAGGAGGAACATGGAGTATGTCAAATGCTAGAATCTATAGTTGACGTTGATTTTTCTTCTCCAAGTGTGTGTGATCTGTGGGCTTGGTTAATCATAATCATCATATTTGCCACACATAGTCTGGCTAAACGCACTTAAAATCGGCGATACTTTTCTTAGGCCTACCGCATTTTAAACATCGTGCTATACACGGAACACACGCGCAAGACTGAACAAAAAGAGAAGAGACAATTCGAGAACATTCCTGTTGAAAGGAAGGAACTAGGCAGTCAAGGCCCGTCTCTAAGTCATAAAAACGGCTGGTTGCTCTTTAAACACGAGGCATAGTCATCAGAGCTTATAAAGTCGTGCAGGATTTTTTTTTTTTTTTTTTTCGCACGCTGCCATAAGGGCTGGGAGGTGGAGATTGTTACCGCGGGCGTAAGATGTAGATGGTTACTGAGGTCTCTTTCACACGCTACTCATGATGGCGTCCTGCATCGGCAGTAAAGTGCTATATGAGGCAGGCTGCAAATTATCCACAAAAGTCGAAGAACGGGGAGATAAAAAATTAAGTCATATTTGCTCTTTCTTGCTTTCTTTCTGGTTTATTTTATTCGAGCATTCGTTGGTGTCCATTTTGTTGCAAGGAAATTGGACTAACTCAAAGCTTGAGTATAGGACTGGCCTCCGAAGAGATGGTGGGCTTAACATGGAATACTGCTTTGTCACGAGCGTTTTAAACTGCGAACGGGAGGTTTTATGCGAAAGAATAAGCCTCACACAGGCAGGCTTCCTTCGCGGTCACAGAGGACAGATTCTAGATGAAAGGCTGCAATATGGCCGCGGCAGCTAGCTTGCAGCACACTGCACTTTGATTTTACACTCTGTGAGTGACAATTTATGTTGTATGCATGCAATAAAAGCATTGCTGTAAATCGCTCTCTCATCGTTGGCACTATTTTTCTTTCTCCAACAAAGCATAGAAGATTCGCTCTCAGCACCAGGGGCACTAAATCAACGCCAGGATAGAAAACAGGTTTAAATTCAAGGAATACTACTAAAGACTATTTTCTTATGACAGATGGACGGATAGGAAGAGTACATAGCTGTGTGTGTGTGTGTGTTTAATCATTTCTTTCCTACATTTTTTGAAACCTTTCCATTTCTTTTGCTGAGATGACTGTGAGGCTGTATGTAATTCCCAACATCTGCGGGGAACGCTAAAATTCACGAAATACAGGCCAACAAACACCATGAGCAAGAAATATTATGATTTTCTGTATGCTATGTAGTGTGTCCGGCAACGTGACCATAATGCACAACGCGTGTTTCAGTGAAATATAAATAATAGGCCTTGCGAGCCACAGAGACATCTAGGCTAGGACAGTCGTACAGATATCTACACAGATTCTCGTTGTTTCCGCAGACCCTGAGGCGTAACCTTTTAGACACATGATAAAAGATTTGAGCTTCTGATAGGCGTGTCCAGAGCTTTAGAGCATACGGTTGTCTGTGTTGCCTTGTCCTAAACTTAATTCATTAGGTTAAAAGGACTGAAAAGACACGATAATTACATTGAGAAACGTGACGAGAAAACTCTCGATCTGACGGAAATCCCATACATAAGGACCACGAGGGATCAACACCAACAGCAAAGTCAAGAACCTTAGAGCGAAAACCTTAATCCCATTGCTTGCGCTGGTCTCCGTTTCTGACGAAATACAAAGCTTATCGAGTTTGGAGGGGTGGATGGAGGGAGGGAAATTGAGTGACTGCTTTGGGAAATTCCGACAGTTTTTCCACCTCTCCTCATAGCGACGAGAAATGTGTGTGCGTGGTTTGCACGAGGTGCCTGGGTCGGAGCTTTAGATGCTGGACTACTTTTTTTAAGCAGATGTTGCACGTAGATAGTGAGGTCAAGACTTGAAAACTATGCACGCCCCCAGCCAGTGGTTTTTGCGCGTGAACGCGTGCCTAACACAATGCTGCAGCAGCTTAACGCTCGTGTGATCCACCTTTGCTTTTGTCTCACGCTTTGATGCAAGCGTTACATCGTGGACACAACGTTCTGCGTGCGGTTCTCGGTTAGGGAAAAAAGTAAAAAAAGGTTTTTTCTCTAATTTTTATTTTCCAAAGCTTGGAATCATTCGTTCATCTTGGACATGGTTATTGCAGCATGTATTCTACCACTTTGTTGCCTGTAGTATTCTGCTATTCTTTGTTTCTCTCTTTTATCCTCTCTTGCTTATTCAACTTGAATCTATTTTCTATTTATTATAGCTTTGTAATGTCCGGTAGTGTGACCATAAAACACCATGCTTCATCAAACTCCTTTGTCCAACTGGCTTAGTATTACACAGCGAAGGCCTACGTTATTTGCCCCCTTCTAAACACATTTCTTTCAATCGAGCGAACGGTCTTTATCTTTAATATTTAATATAGCTTTGTAGTATGTCCGATAGTGCGATTATAAAACACTATGCTGCATCAAACTCCATTGTCCAGCTGGCTTGGTATTATGCAGTCAAGGCCTACATTGTCTGCTCCTTTCTAAATACATAGAGAGAACGGTGTGTATATTCTTGCTTTGCTTCATGAGTTGCATAGGCAGCTTACACGACATCTCTCTGTTTTACTGTGCAAAGTCTTATTACAAACTGATAAAGGGAACACAATCTTCTCACGACACTGGACAAAACATCTGGGTAGCCACCCAGTACTATGAGCAGTTGAATAAAATCTATCGAAGAACGCATATAAATTGTGTACTAAGAGATAATGTATTTTTCGCAGTTTTTCAGTGTCGATGAACTATACGTGAACACCTTTAAAAAAAATTTCTGAAAACTCTCTGTTTTCAGCAAAAATATCTATTTACCAGGAGGTGCGTAAATGTGTAAATACTACTTTTGTTGTTCATGGATATATCATGGAAGGATGGCTGGCTACACGCAGCGCGGGTATAAAATAACATTAACGCTCTACGTGTATTGTATGCGCGTGTCGACTGCTTTGCTGAGTTACTGCAAACACCTAAAAGGAAAGTTCTTTGAAATTTGCAAAATCCTGGGCTGTTCAGTCATCGTTAGTGAGTTGATTCTCTCGGGTGGTCTGCTGGACCCGTTGCCCGCCTGTCAATCTGCAGCGAGACACCCTATCGTCCGATAGGGAGGCCCACAGAAGAAAAAGAAAAAATACTCCAACATCTAAGGTGACAAGCGTGTCTGCAAAATCGTTTCGCCATAGCAGCGTCATGAAAAACACTTCCAGGCAAAAGGGAGAAAATACGAAGCAACAAGGGAAAAGGGAGGTGGTGGGAGGGGGGAGCAGAGAGCAATAAAAAAGGAACCACATGTCGGCGTGTGTAACAGAAGCAGATTATCAATAAGCGCGGTTCCGTCACAATCTCTGGCGGCCACACAAACACATCCACTGTCAGTCACCCTCATGTGCAGTACCACACAGTGGCCTTATAAACCTCCCTTTTTTGTTGTAATTATTTTGGCAAGGGGACGGTGTATATCAGGCAAAACAAATACGCGTCGTGTCCTCTTGCGAGGAGCAAAAACACAACCGCTACGTTCCGACTTTGACGATGTTGACGCAGACAGCGCAAAGCGGCGCATAAATCAGGCGCGAGGAGTCAGCGGTGAAGGAGTTGTCATACGCCGCAAAAGAAAATATTTCCCCCACTATCTCGCTGCTGCCAGGCTCCGAGATGCCTAAGCCCCTTGGGGATGGTTGCGCCCTGTGGGGCACGGAGCTGACCCCAGACAGAGGGGCACAAACAGGACCACACGGGGAGGCGCAAACGGCTCTAAGAGTCCCAGCGAGAGGTACGAACGTCTGGAAAAGCGCTTCCGGTGTACAGGAGAGATTAGTGCGATGACGTCGTAATTGGATCGAGTGCCGTTGGGACAATGGCTGGAGCGAAAATAGGAGAGGAGGAAGTTATCCGCTCATCGTAATGCGCTTATTTACCCGAGATTCGAGATACCCTGGTGTCCCCGTGCAGTGGTTGTGTGTTCTCTGCCACTCGCCGTGACTAGCCGAGCCGAGCATCATCCGACTTCCTGCGGAGCGCCCTCTTGTGAGTGAGAACCTTGCAAGGGGCCAGATGGGCTCGTGACTAGCTAGAGCAGGGCGGACTTCTGTGAGCAAAGGTGACCCGGCTGATGACTTCTTCAGCTTGCAGTTTTTTGCTTGCACTGGGACCAGTCATGAAGGAGCGGGCTACTGTCAGAAGATGGAGAGATGAAATGCACCAGCAGGTGCTGAAGTCCCACGTTGTCTGTAATGTCAAGTCTGCATTTGATTTAACGTTTTACATCACTGGCTTTGCTGTTGTTGTTGCTGCTGCTGCTGTTATTATTATGTTATTATTATTATTATTTTATTTACAACTTTGAAGCATTGTAAGCCAATGAAGCTAGATGGAGTCATCCCAGAGTAAACTGAAGGTGTTGGAACCGGCTGGTTGAAGCCATGAAAAGTAATTATCTGTGAGACGACAAAGTTGTTTGAAAACTCTAACAAGGACAAATGAGCGACTTAAGAAAACTCCAATAGAAGGACGCCAGCATGTGATATCTCTGATTCTCATTGCCGTTTTATATTACTGAGTATTTTTCAACCAGCAAACATAATGTTTTTATGTAGTATGTAGGTATTATGGATAGACACGAGCATTCAAAAATAAAAATGGTGGTGGTGTGTGTGATGTACTTTCAAATCTATCAGTATGTATATTTTTATCGTTGCATTGATTACATAAGTTATCCTAAACAAAGGCAGTAAATAAGGTCATCGTGTAGTGCTCGCACACCAGACTGCTCGACAGCTGTTTCGTGGTCTCCTCAGCGCCGTGATTCAGCTGCTCAATTCGGCGGCAAAATCACGATACGGCACTTTCCGGCGTTCCACACATAAAGTCTTGTGGTGAGCAAAGTACAGACCTAAGGTACAACGAGTGTACCTCTCGCAACCTTAAACGTTTTGTTGACGGCAAAGAATTGCGAGAGACTTTTTAAAAATTGTGTTTATGCCCCGACGCCTGATGCTTCATGTTTTTCCCACGATGAAGACGACTTGTAGGTCTAACAGGGTGAGGTTTCCACGCTAGCGCGCAAGCGAACAAAATGCCACTTGTCATCATGGGCCACTGAGACTATCGCTTGAGTCTGTTCGTCTTTCCTCGGGAACCCGTCCTCGCTAAAATCGACGACAGTGGCAGCCCCGTCCCGACGCGTGCGCAGTGGAGCGATTGCCGCGTGTCAATTTCAAGCCAATGTGGCGTGAACGAGTTGAAAAAGTCAGCGGAATTAAACTTTATCACCGAGAAAATGAAATTAGTATAAAAGCAATATAAAATTTCATTAACAAGAATTGGATGCGAAGGGAAAAGGCGGTCGCTCGAGTTAGAAAAGGCGGGATTCAAAAGGAGGCGACTGCGACTCTTCCGAAAGAGACGCATTTGGTTAGAGAAATAAATTTTCCGACTGACTGCCTCGATGCTCGGAGCTCGTAATGACGACTGCGCCTGCGCTAGAGCTAACGATGTTTGGCGCACGCCCATTGTTTCTGGCGCACTGCGCGTGCATGCACACGACGCACTGCGAGATCCACGAGGCATGTCAACTCATGCTAATGACGGGACGTCGCTTTCACGCTTTCAAACGTGACACTGCCGAACAGGCTGTGTCTCTTCTCTTCTCAATGGCAGGCAATGAACAACGTGAAAAAAGCAACAATGATGCTGAGGACTAGAAGCCAGATAAGATCGACGAGAACAATGCTGAACCTCAAGCTAAAACGGATGAAAACATATTAAATCCTTTGAGTTTGAAGAAGTGGCTTTCCGTAAGAGCTGTTTCATTTTACACCAAATTTAGGAACTTGGCTCACTTAATAATTGCTGAAATGGTTTGCACAAAGAACTTTAAAGCTTTTAGGCTGAAAACTTTACAATAAAATGTATGCGCGTACTATCTTTAGAATTCCTTCTAGGAAGCATATTAACGGCTAATAGGCAATATACATTAGAAAGAAGACAAGAGTGACGGCACAGGCTTTTATAATAGTACTAATATATTGCGATAGGGTCTAAAAAGAAGCTACTCACAACACACACACACACACTTCCCTCTCTCTCTCTCACACACACACACACAAAGAAAGTCGGTTTATTAAGAAAATATCAACTTCAATGGGTTTTTTTTTTTCCAAACTTCTTGGTGCCGCCAGAATCGAAATGCTTCAGAAGACTGCTTGTCAAATCGTACACGAGATGGTAGTTAAAGAACATCAAATGATCACTGTTAAGGAAAACTTAGGGCACGTACCCATGGTATGTGATAAACCAAACGTTCTGGGTTATCTGGTTTACTTGACCTAACCGACCCTCTTTTTTTGGGAGAGGGGGAAAGCGGAAATGGAATCTCGTGAGGGCTTTAAAAGTCAGTTCTTAATGAACAATATTTTTTTTTCCTCATCTCTTCTGCATTAATTGTTGGAAGGGATATTCTGGGTACGTTTTCTTGCTCCGTGCGGTAAGCTCTGCCAGAAGACGCCAACATGAAGTTTTAACAAGCACGTTCAGAGATGCAAGTTTATCTTATTTATCCTGAAAAATCAGTAGTCTGCTCCATGAGGCTGCACGAGTTTGTGTTTATTGCTTTGATTAGACAACTCTTAATTTGAAAATTTTCATTTGAAATGTTGCCAGCAGGTAACTTAGGATCCATAACATGAGAGCCAAACGATTTGTAATTTAATCTTCAATGCACAAAAATAACCGTCAAAAGGGTGTAAGAATCTAGTGTTTACAGCAGACATTTTATTTCTCATGGTGTAAATTATTGTGTTTGAAGCAGAAATTCTTGCCGCTCTCAACTCTCACACTTTTTATAGTTTAAAAAAGCATGTTGTACTCCAAAGACCCCATTCGTTGCACTAATTAACGACTTGAACTCAGGGAGAAAAACGGTTTTCCAAACATTTAATAAAAACGCTGCGGTTCATCGGTTCAAAAGCTGCCAAAAGGAACGTGTGGGGAAGAATGTCATACTGCTGGTGAATGCAGACTACCTCAGCTTTATTGTACTGTAGCAACCTCCAGTCACGCACCAGCGACACAATGCATCGGAGTGTTGGGTGAAAAATAACACGAAGGTTTCTGAGTAAAACTCGAGACTTTCCTACCCAAGTGGTTGTCACTTGTTGGGCAGGAAATGTTTTCTCTTTCTCGCTGGACGCTTTCATCCTCCCGACTGGTCAGTCGACACTGACATAAAACATCTTGTACTGGTCTTGCAGGGTGAAGGGAAGTTCAGTACAATTTTTTTTTTTTTTTCATTCTATGTGAGAGAGAGAGAGGAGAAGAACAGGCTGGAGTGGAGGGAGTGGCGAGCCATCCGAAGACAGACATGCTGAACCTGTTGTAGAGCACATCACACACGCATCACACCCATTTCCCTTCACTGCCGACATGCATGTCAGTTACTGATGTGAATGAGTTTGACTCCAATGACGTGAGAAATCCAACATTGAAAATAACATCACAGAAGAGCTTCAAATTCTAAACAAAACAAAAGAGTCATGCTGGATAGTGCTTCGAGTCATGCCCACAATATATAGAGCAGAACACACATAAATACAACTTGAAAAACGATCACTCAGGGAGCTAATAATGGCAAAATAAAATCACTAAGCTTCTCTTAGGCAGAAATCACTCAGCAGTTGGTGAGTTCGAGTTTGTTTTTGTCGTATAAAGTATATTTCAGAACTATTTTATATTTAGTTTAATGGCTTCCAATCTTTTAGAGAAATCTTTGTTTTTCATCGCTAAAACTATTACTGTATTGTGGAGGACAAAAAATGAAAATTGTCCGATGAAATCTTCTTGCATGCTTAGTAAACAAAGCCACAGCGGAGGCCGTAACACTAGAATAGATGGACGTAGCACTACTTTCCCTCACTGGACATTGCTGGATAGCCAAGCGTTGATTACAGGTACAAAACGCTTATATTTCAGAAACGGGAGCACGTAAGACGCTATAATTTATAGGGTAGATATCGTACCCCAATATTTTAATCCATATCTGTTGTTTAAAAAAAAAAAAAATCCCCGCGAACCTTTTAGTATGACTTTTAATGGTCGACTCATTGATAAATTTTGGGAATCTTAAAAAAAAAAACCAATCATTTAATTTCTTCATTCCTTTATAAACGTGAATTTGTCAGTTATGTAAAAATAAAAAAAAATAAAAAGGAGTTTGATTTTAGTAATTAAATAATATTTATAACTCAAAGCATAAATGATGATCCCATCCCACCTACAGACAGTCAAGTTTACCCGATGCTAACCGTCACAGCACAGTCCACCTCGTGCAATACATGAAAGAAAGGACCAAAAGAGGAAGCCACAAAACTTCGGACTATTGAAAATGTCGCCAAAACACATTTGACTGAAAAGTGAGTATGTTCTTGAACTCCATGTACTCGGAGCCATAACATTCCACAGTCCAGAAATCCCGGCAGAAAAAGAAATTGTAGGAATGTTGAGGTGACTAGAGTCAAGTTCCGCTGAACGAGAATCTTTTTTTAGAGACTCCCCTAAGGCACATCACTCGCTGAGTAAACATATCACTTACAGATGCTGCTTGTTGCCTCTCCCTCCTTCTCTCTCTCTAGCTCTTCCTCCTACTTTACTCTTCCCTCCCCTTCCTCATCTTTCCCGTGTCCGTCACGGTGACTGTCGTGTCGGCGTACGCCTCATTAGTGAGTTCTTCAGTTTGTTGGTTGCAAGAAAGAACGCTTTCATCTGGCAGCCAATGTACCTGTCTCTGATTCCAGCTCATGGCTATGCCCGCTTTGTGACGTCCTGCTGGTAATTCGCTGTCTTCAACAACTTTGACAAACTTCAACTGGCACATGCCAATTTCAGTCTACCTACACCTTTTTTGTGTCACTTTAATCTCTTTCAGACAGGAAACAATTTTTTTCAGCTTTCTGCTATTGAATTTGTCTGTCTGCATGCATAATTCACTTCTGTTATCGGATACTTTCTCCACCGGTTGAGAAGAGGAGATTCGAAATTCCCCTATAAGTCTTTTTTTTAAATTTTTTTACTTATAGTAGAACGTATAGAAAGTAGTGCGCGACCTTAGCCGTGTGGTTGACGTGGCATGACTCGGGTACCACTCACGCTGCTCCGGTAAGAGAAGAGTAGTAGGTGTCACATGGAAACATATGTGACTGAGACGTTGGTGAGTCAGTCAGCAGACGGACCACTTCTGTACTCGGGTGTATATCTACCTGTCAGCAGGCACAGGTCCCATTAAATTAAGCAATTACCTGCCTGCAGTTCCGGTTTCAAACCACCGGAAACTGATAAATTGACACCACGCGCTGCTAACACTCTGTTAAGAAGAGACCTGCCTAATAATTTTCTTTCACAAACCTGACGTCGCAGATCTTAGGTGAAAAGCAAATC
Source organism: Pomacea canaliculata (assembly GCF_003073045.1). Classification (NCBI taxonomy): domain Eukaryota; kingdom Metazoa; phylum Mollusca; class Gastropoda; order Architaenioglossa; family Ampullariidae; genus Pomacea; species Pomacea canaliculata. The sequence goes on along the minus strand of NC_037594.1, from coordinate 13,553,495 downwards.
ATTGCTGCGGAGATCAATGCGCAAACGAATCGATCATTCGCCGTCTGACAGACCAGGCGAAAGCGTGGCTTTTTTTGCCGCCCGTGATATTGAAGCGCGTGACAATGGCGTGAAAGCGCCCTGACGGTTTGCCCACTCTCTGGCTGTGCAGATCGCTGTGTCGTGTGAGTTTGTAAACGCCAACTGCGTGTGAGCTGTTCTTAATGTATTTCAACAGGAGCAGCAGATCAGTGGCGTCGCCAGATCGGGGGCCGTGGTTATGAAGCGAAAGTAAGTCTTTTCCCCAGGGCAAAATCGGCAACCCAGGGAAAAATGTTTTGTTTCCGAAGTTATAAAGCGGTGTCCAGACCCCTCGGAAACGACTTTTTCTTTATCCCAGGATAACTTTGCCGCCGCATTTTTTTTTTTTTTACTACTCCAAGGGTAAAACAACATCTTCTGGGTCTAGACACCTCTTTTATGATTTTGGAAAGAAGACGCTTGTCCTTGAGTTACCCATGATGCCCCAGGAAAACGATTTACACTCGCTTCATAACTACCCCGCATCCCTGGGTGACTCTCATCCAAGGCGCAGGCAGTGTTGATATTCCACATGATGATATTCCATGTTGATATTCCACCTGATATTCCACATGGTGGTGGTTATGAGGGGGGGGGATAGTTTTCCCAACCATGCAAGCCCACGCAAAATTTTTCCTCCAAGAGACATGTCTGTAAGTCATAACTGCATAAAAATTAATATTTAAATCTTTGTAAAAATGACGCATATTGCTGTGTTGCTATCAAAAAATGGTACGATACATAAACACAAATAGGTCAGCTCGTTAAAAAATCTTTGTCAAAAACAGGACATAGGTGATAACTCAGTTCGGAAGCATCTTGAAGTAAAAGGAGAGGGTCGAGACTGCTGTAGTTGTAGATCCTTATCTCAGGATCGGTGTCTTTGATGTAGCCTCAAAATAATTCACAATCGCCTTCTGTTTCAGGCAGGTCCAGACAGCCTGCGGCCGTCTTAAAGTGTGGCTGGAGAGAAAGAAGACATTCGCACGTGCATGTGCGGTGTGCGCATGGGCAATGAAATGGTCGTGCGCATAAAGTTATAACACCCTGAGAGACGTGAGGGAGACAGGGGTGGGGGGAGGAATGATTAGGCACCACACACCTTCCCCTCGCTGCCTCAACCCTGATTTAAAACACGATGCGGCCAACAAAAGGCTTTCATCGCCCGCCCGCCATTCAGCCAGCTGACGGCTGTAGTGTGCGCTCGTCCTGCCAGCACTGCCATGGCAGTCGGACAAAATGTTAGCGAGCGCTGAAAGGAGCTCAGTCTGCACCCAGCATTATGACAGGCACTCGATGGATTCGTGGCCACTGTGACTAATTGAAGCCAGGCCAGCGCTTTGCCTGTCAAGACTGTCGTCTGCTGATATTGAGACTTGCTTAAGCGATATCCGTGATTACAAAAGAAGGCTCCGAGATCCCAGGCGCACAAATTATTTGCTCTCACACGCGCAGGAAAGCAGACATACGTGTGGTAAAGTCGAAAGGAAACTAACAATCAACCAAAACAAGGAAAAGACAGAACCAATGATATTTATAAAATATTAGACCAAACGGTAATTTCGCGAAATGTCTAATGCCTTATAGCTGCATGAAATAGAGAAACAGAATATTCACCGCAAAGAATGAAAACGTAGTTAAAAACAAAGTGATCAACAAGTACAGTGTCACGATCTCAAGTTCCCGTTGAGATTCCAGACATTCACAGCGCTGGCCAACTGGTCATTTTCTGCAAAATGGCGAGTCAGTTCGGCACTGAACTTTCTGATGGATGTTTGTAGAGCATTAACGAGTACAGGAAAGGTCTCCTCTGTCCCAAACTTTAAAGGAAAAGAAATGGAAAGCCTGGTTGTAGCTACATGCGAGTCTCGTGAAGTTTCCGAACTACAAAAGTCTGCTCATGCGTATCTGCCGCTGGTCTGCCCACGCGCCGTGTAATAAACATTTAAGCAGAAAGCCGATATTGCGACATCGGAAACAATGTAACTATTTGAAATAATATCACATTTAAGTGCTGTCGAAGAGTATCTTTAAGTATACTATAATAAAAGACATCGGAAACCGTATCAAACCACTCGAACAAGCTTGTGGGTCTTTTTAAACTCTGGGTTATTTTCTTGCCTTTTTGACCCAGTGGTTTTATTTGAAAGTAATTTATCTCGTATTAAATAAAAAAAATTACAATTTAAATATAATGGGAAAGGGGCAGCTAACGTCGTCGTGTTGTTGTTTGTTGTTGTTGTTGTTGTTGTTGTTGTTGTTGTTGCTGTTGCTGCTGCTGCTGCTGCTGCTGCTGATGATGATGATGATGATGATTTTTATTATTATTTTTCCTGTGACATTCTGCCGTCTATTTTCAAGATGTTGATTATCAAATCTCTTACTGTGTGTATCAAACAACATTTTCAAACCAAATGTACCGACGTTCCCGGTGTAGATTGGAGCTTGCTTGCGCTTATGTCCTAGTCTGATGCAAAAAGCAGGATATCTTTTTCATAGACATGTACATATAAACTCCATGTGTGGGAAAGTGCCAAAGTATCTATTTGATAACGAAGAAAGTGAAAACCGTCGCTCAATGCATATGGCAGTTATTGAAGAAAATTGACAAGAGTTGCAAATAAATATTCCCAGTTCTCAACTATCTTCAGCTGATTTAAAAACTGTCGTCGGATATAGCAAAAACGTCTGGGTGGCTATCAGGTGATCTGCGTTAGCCAATCATAACGGTGGCACAATATTTGTAAAATAAACTACACTGTAAACATTTAAGATCTTTAAGAAGGGTGAAAAGGGTGAGTTACGAACGGGTTATGTGCGAGTTCGTGTGTGCGGTCGCATGCAGATCCGTTTTAGAATGATAAAATAATTTGTGAGAAAAACAGAGATTTCGTTTTACTAAACATATAAGGGCTGTATGTGAGAATATGAAAACATCAAACATCTGTTTTATTATTTCAAATGGGTGGAAAGCTATAAGCGTATCTATACTAGTGAAAGCGACTCTGTTCTTAGGATTTATCTTGAAATTTGAGATAGCTAGATAGACACTTAAAACATTGTCAGCACGGAACAGCATCATTTATATGCTCAAGGATTTGTGCGTATGTGTGTGTGTGTGTGTGAAAAAAGAGAGAGCGAGTGCATGTGATGTGAATTACGTTCACAGTCGTAAGCCCATGTGTGTTTCTATGTGAATAATGATAACAACAACAAATGCGTGTGTTTATTGCGTCATCTAAATACTTTCGTCCTAAAAAATAAAAAGAGATGGCGTGTGAACAGAGTTCTGTATAACCCACAACATCTGCGATCTGTCTAACAAACTCGAGAAAGGCTGGCATTGGCTTGTTCAAGCATAAAAAAGTAAGTACTGAGGTTTGTTTTGTTTTCAATCAAGAGAAACAAACCTGGAAGTAAGATAGCATTGCCTTTCTCCCAGAAGACAATTGGTCCTCTCGCAGACACAGCCTCCCTCCTCCAACCTACCTCAAAGATTTACTCTCCAAACGTTGAAGATATTTTCTTTTTATCCCCGCAAACCCTCTTCGTTTTCCCCCACCTACCCACCCTCCATGCGCAGAGACCAGTCCCGTCCACATGAGATAATATGAAAAACAGCCTTAGTTACGCCTACAGCGTCAGTGCAGGTGAAAAGCGCGGGTGCAGCTCAAAGCTGGCAACTCCAAGTTTTCTCTCGGTGTGGGCACGTTGGACCGCGGCTGAGAGGGGCGTTCTAGTGTGCTGAGAGGGGCCAGTCTCTGCAGGGAGCAATTATGGCCAACGATGCAGCACCGCCGCTCCTCCACTGGGGACACAGCCGGCACCGCCACGGTCAAGGTTGTACCACTCAGCTGTGCGCAGGGGATCATTTCCACAAGTTGCTACACCCTCTCAACACTTTTATTGGTTGGTACTCATCCCCAAGAAGAACAAAAAAAAAAAAAAAAAAAAAGAAAAAGAAAAAAAAGAAAAAAAGGACACCGGTGATTGATTTAAAAACCTTATCTTGTTCATTAGACAAGAAACAAGAGTAGGACGTATTCGTGAGAGGTTCACAGTGCCGGCGTCGACAACAGCGTTGTCATTATTATTATTAAGAAACATAGAGATGATGCAGTATTGTTTCTTCTTCCCATTTTTTTCCTTTATTTTATTTATACGTTTATTCAATTTATTCAGCTCTCTCTCTCTCTCGCTGCTCTGCTCTGGCATAAAAAAAAAATAAATTTAAAAAAAAGAAACGAAATTTAAAAAAAAAAAAAAAAAGACCCCGGTTGACAACATTGTTCCACGTCTAATTCGAACTACTGTGGTGTCTCTGAACGCCAAGAAGGCGACTACATCCTTTGTCTAGTGTCACCGTGGTGCGAGCTGTAAACGAGCTTGGCCGAGGGCAAGTTAAGACGTCGTTATTGGCACCTACTTTAACCCCGCTCATCGACCCTGTCAAACGAATGGCGTGAACGAGGTGCGAGGGCTGCAGGTGCGTGTGCGTGTCGGTGTGTAGCACAGGGGCAAATCCCTCCGACACTCGAAAAACTTGCGTCACAGTGAGGCGCTGCAGTGCAGCAGCTCGTAAACCTGGGAGACGTCCTACTCGCCTGTCAAGCCGCGACAGCGGACCAAACCTTCTCCGCCAGTGCCCAGGACTCAACTTTTTTTCCCACAGAGGTGGGCGACGCATGCGCATATTGTCGTTTACTTCGTCTTTAAGCATGTTCTTATCAGCCTCGAACCCAAGTCTTATTCTTTACCCGAACCCCAAACCCTAACCCAACCACAACTCAGACCCCAACGGTAGCTATTCGAAGTTACGTTGGATGTACAGGCTGAAACCCTCAGAGGAAAAGGAGAGTTGGGAGACCAAAGCAGACTTGGAAAAGAACTGTAGAAAGTGAGGCAAATGACATCGGAACCACATGGGCCCAACTGAAGGGGGCTGACCAAAACAAGGTCCGCTGGCGAGGTGTTGTTGCGGCCCTATGCTCCTCAAGGGAGCAACAAGGAATAATCGAAGACACTTAAAAAAGTTAACAAATTAAAAAAGTAAATTAATCAAATCTTTATTAAAAAAACTAAGACTTGTATTTTTTTTAAGTGGCTATAATGGGAAAGAAACCCAGAAATTCAGAACATCACCACTCTGCCACAGTGGCTTTATCCGAAAAGAATTACAAATATATAACTGTCTCGTTATCGGCAAACTAAAAACCGCGGCCGAGAGTATGGGTGAAGCCTGCCGCACTTACTAAAGCCAGGCCTCCCCTAGGTGACGCTTTCTGAAAACTCGATGTTCTGCCAGTGGCGGATCGTCAGCCAGCAAACCTTTCTTTTTTATCTTCTTTTAATTTGTTGCCATCCATCCGGGCGATCATTTTTAAGTTACTGGCCCAATTTTAAGACAGGGTTAGTTGATTATAAGAGTAAATAAAAACTCATCTACACCCTGATAGGTGTTTAAAGTAACCGAATTTTGAGATTGTGTCAAGCAATTAGGCCGACATCAAATTCTAAGCATACATACTTTTCAAACTACACAGGGCCCAAAACTCATGCGCAGTCAATGTCTGACCACGGAGACGAGGACAGGGAGAAAGAGCAGAAGACGAAGAAGAGATGACGCAGAGAAAGCTATCTGCATGCTGTCTGCCTTTGATGCTCGATCGCTTCCACTGGCCACCGTTATATTTACACGTGAAGTTCGCGTCTGCTTTTCTCGTCTGCTGTGTTTACAAGTGCGGCTGATGGCAGTGGGCTCAAAAGATTTAGGACTGTGCTCTACTCATCTCTCTCAGTCATGAAACTGTCGACACGGTTGGTTCTCGACAACCTCCCAACACCTGCGCCCAACTGGCTCCAGCCTGTCTTACAAGTCGAATGTTATCGTACATAAACTCGGTCCGAATACTTCGCATGAACAACTTCAACTAGCTAGGTTGAGGAAACAGTACTTCGTATAAATCAACCTAGTCACAGCTGTTGTAGTCATGTTGGTGGGTTAGAAAAGTATGTTCATTGTAAGCATTTCTCAAGGAAGACAGCTCCACCCTCATTGGCAGTAATCATGTTAATAAAGAGGTTCTGAATATCGTAATTGCACTATGACATGCTTCGAATACGATTGCAGATGGTCTGTCCAACCAGTCTTCCACGATCGTCCACTTTCACTTGTCCTTTTTGCTATCAAAAGTGATGTCAGCGAGACTATTTTAGAAGTCCACACTTCATTCATACTGTAGGTCTTAACATCAAAGTCAGAACATAGGAACACGTTGTCTTATAAATGGAGAACTAAATAATATGGCTTTGAAGCGGGCAAGAAATGGTGGCTTCTGAGATTCTGATCACATTATCCATACGGTAACAGAAGTTGTCAGCATGGTACGACATGAAATAAAAGTTTCTCTCCAATCATGATCAGACTGTTTCCTATGTTGCATTCGTTGCCGATACCAGCAAAGGGAATCTTGATGATACCCAACAATCCAAACCCGTTCTTCAGGAAGCGATGGCATCTTGCTAATCATAATCCTAATACTAGTGGATCTCAGCCAGCCGTCGAGTACCTATTGCGGCGACGAGAAAACAATGCCAACTTGCGTGGATGGGACACAATAAATGCCAGTAGGGGCAAGAGAATTAGTCTTCAAGATGTCCTGGCAAGCATGACGTTCAAACACGATTAAGTAATTTAGAGATTGGCAAGCCGTCATGGTTAAAAAGCAAACAAACAAAAACAAACAAGAAAAAGTATGTATGAGAGACAGCGGGATGGTGGGGGGAGGGAGGAGAAAGTGCGCCATCAAGATATTTTGTGCTGCTATGCTACAGGATGGCAAGAGAAAGTGTTTAATGACTATTTTCACGAGAATCATGACGACGACGATGATGATGATGAGGATGATGATGATGAGGAGGAGGAGGAGGAAGAGGAGGAGGAGGATGCGCGGGCAACTAGAGGGCGTGTTTGCTAACGTCTCTTGCGACAAATTACGCAGCGCGTCATCTCTGGTTTATGCCTGTCATTGTGTGTGTACTCAAGTCAGTCATCCACGCAATCAAGGACCGACACTCACGTAAACTCGCGCGCGCGCACAACACACACACATCATCATCACCACCAGCAGCAGCAGCAACAGCCCAAGAGAAGGGATTTTTTTAGAATAGGCTGTGGAATGAAAGGGTCAAATCGACTTTCGACATGCCCTGCACTACACACAGTGAGCCACTTCCATTTCACTATCCCAAGTTCAGTAGGCTAGGGGAATAGAAGTGCTACATGTACCTCTATTTACAGACCGTCGTGGTATTTTTAATTTTTACATTTTCAGGAAAATACTTACTTAACAGACAAGAAGCACTTTCAATGTAGTTATTTTACGTGTTTTACTTTTTACTGAGTACGGTGACGACGATGATGATGACCTACCAAAAAAAGAGGAACCGCAGCAAGTGAAGCGATGGTAACAGCAGAACTGATAATGAACGCCTTACTGACCTATGCAGACGCACGTGAGATTGTCAGATTGTCAGACAGATACTGCATAGAAGAGTGTTGACATATACATACACAGCAACGACAGAAGACTCTAAGGTTGAGTACACTACTCCTGACGCCCCCCTCCTACCTTCACGTGGTGTGGAGTTAAGGGTGTTTCTTTAGCGACAACAAAAAGGTCCGTTTCCTGATATTAAACAGAAGTAATTTACCACTCGCGCCGAGACCTCCAGATCAGAGACTCTGTGGAAGACCTGTTGGAAACATTAGACTGTAGTTTCCACTCATGAAAAGCAACAAGTTGTGTCCACGCAGATTAGCCTTATCATGAGCAGACTTTGCTTTGCGTGTTTTATCTACTTTGTTGTGACCTTAGGCGTTCTACTGGCAATAAGTGGCTTGTCTACAACTTTTGTATCAATCTGAAATTGGGCAGTACAGTGACACTGCATGCTCTTCCCACAAAACTTCTCAATAAGTTATTTTTCGAATGAGAAAGAAAGAAAAAAAGAAAGAAAAAAAAAAGAAAGAAAAAGAAAGCGAATAACCTTATCACAATGGAGCTCATTAAACATTTCGTCGAACTCTTTTCCTACCACAGTCTCTCTTCTTCCCTCTTCTACCCTTCTCTCTTTCTTCACTCACTCTGTCTTGCTGTTTTTAAAAGAGACAAGGGTGGAGGCTCAAGATAGACAAAAACAGTAGCGCCAGTCAGCGTTACATTATCAACTACTCAACTGTAAATGGTAATTAAATACTGCGATCATACTTTTTGTAGCATCGATGGGAGAAATAAATACAATAAATTCTGTATGTATGTTCTGTCATTTTATAGGTAAGGTAATGAAATATGTAACATTCGAAAAACGCCATTCAGAATACGACAAAAATACTACTGCATAACAATGTTGTGGCGTGATGAGTTGGTAGCACGTGAACTCGCTCGCTCCTGCGTACGTGTGTGCATACGCGCGCTCGCTCACGTGAGTGCCGGTCCTTGATTGCGTGGATAACTGTCTCTAGCACGCACACAATGACAAGCATACACAAGAGATGACGCGCTGCGCCCTCTAGGTGCCCACAGAGACTATATCCACTGTGTGTACAGCCGCTCGTCTCCCCCGAGGACGGCGACAACGACGCGCTGTAAACCGGGATGAAAGGGAGGCAAGCGGCAGTCCATTAAACATTGATGCGTGGGTAAACTCCGGAGCAGAAAAGCAACGGCCGCTGTGATACCATTACTACTGGACGTCTGAGACCGCTTATGAGTAACTGGATTAATTTTACCTTAATGTACATGATACAGCTTGCTCCCGTCATCACTGTGATTGCACGACGAGTTACCCGGATCTGTGTGATGAAGTTCTTTTTTAAACACCCGTTTGACCACGCTTTGTCGGCTCTCTACCTCCCACTTTTCTGTCTTCCGCTATCCCGGCTTTACGTCTCTAGTTCAAATGAACACGTGGCGTATGTCGAGCGTTTTGCTATTCCGCATACTGATTGAACCCGGTACATTATAATTTGTCTCTTTCATCCATCTCTCTCTCTGAATGAACACACGCGCATAGGTGAGAGACAAAGCGAAAACAAGGCATTACGTTCCACAAAAACCACAACGTTTCGGAGGCCATGTGAGGGTCGCAAGAGGGTTTTTCCTAAACACACCTGTGCCTTTTAAAATAAAATTATTTAATTATACTCATCTTTTAAAATACTTCTGTAATGATATAGCCACAACTTTATAGGAACATCGAGGAATAAGCAGTGCAGCCTTATAATCCTCGAGAAGTAACAAGGACTAACGAGGAATAAGCAAAAACCTCATCACTCTAGGAGAACTTTTATTGTGCAGAGTGAAGTTCCGGACTGTACGCGGCCTTCATATGACTGCTCAATTTATCGCAAGATACTAACTAAACAAATCACACCATTTAACACAGTGCTGTTCCCCTGATACACCTTCAGGACATCTAAGTGACCAAATCAACGCCTTTGCAAATTACTATTCATTGTATTTTTGTTGAAAAGTAACGACAGGTTGCCCTAGCAACACCTTTGCTCTTTTTTTCATACTTGAGTTGTGTTAGTCGCTAACCTGAACTCTTATCGAGTATAAGGTCAAAATAGAGCTCTTAAAAAAATCTTTCACATTATTTCGCTTCTTCGCGCATACAAATGCACATACCCAGACGTGCGTGCATATAGTGTGTGTGTGCGCGCGCGCGCGGGTGTCGATTAGAAAGAGAGAGCAACCAACAAAACAACCACATAAACACTCAATTCCGGTTTTGTGTTTACGTCCGCAAAGCACAGGCAAAGTGTTAAAAAATAACAATAATAACAGAATCAACAAGCAACTCATTTGCACAGACAGGCAAAATATGAGAGAGGAAAGCGACAAAGAAGATCAATCACAGTGATTACTGTCAGAGTCAGCATTGTAGGCTGACAGCTCGCCCAACACACGGCTAGCCTGAATCACTCCGATGTCATCCACTATTTTCCCCGGGTCCCGATCCTGCCATCACCGCACACACGATAAACTCGCCATCACCTCCCTTGGCCGCGGACAATCTTCTGTACCAGTCAAGCATACAGCACTCAAGTCATGACTGTATTTTTCCCTCCAGTGCCTCGCCTCTGTGTGTGTGTGTGAGAGAGAGAGAGAGCGTGTATGTTTGTGTACAAGCAAGTGCGAAAGCGTATAGGTTTCTCTGTAAATTTTTACTCCCGTTCTCTGGAATTTTTTTCAATCGCCTAAAAACATCTTTCTGAAAGCCGTTCCTTGGCTTCAGAATTAGAAATTTTCCCATGATGAAAATGTGGACACGCTCATAAAACTTCGTTTAAGTCTGAGGGAATCCAATTCGCCGCTGTTGTATGTTTCCATTTACGCGTTGCTCTGAAGATGCCGTAGATGGTCCTAACCCGCCAGCAAAATGTCGCTGACAGGGCTACGCATTATGGGCGCTAAGCATTGACCGGCCCGCCGCCTGCGAAGGCAGATCGTTACAAATGCATTCGCATTTGTCAATGCCACGCTTCGTTTCTGCTTGGTTCCATTTGCACATCAACTACAACACTTTACACGCGCTCATTTGAAAGGCAGAAAGTTTTGCCTGCAGTCTCCGAGTCATTCTGCTGCTGACCGTGGTAGCACGTACCAACACTTAGGAACTGCTGAGGAAAAGACGAAGAAGAAAGGTTATGGCAGGACTTTTTTTTACCACTTCTTCTACCTTTTTCTTTCATGTCTTCTTCTTTCGTGTTTTTGCTTTATGTTGTTTTACCCGAAAGGCGTCAGAGAGGTTACTTACAGTAAGTAGTGGCAATGTGTTTTTTTGTGACATCCTCAATATAATATTATTTTCGGCACACGTATACTCTTTTTATACTGTTTATTTCTTTAGGAAAGGGTTTTCAACCTACAGAAAAAAGCAGTACAAAATATCATAACATACGTGTTTTGTTGCTCAATGAAAAATTTATGGGTGGATGGAAAGATGCAAAGGAAGATTATTAAGTGAATAATTGTAAACCCAATCACTAAAGATCCCATATTTTCGAGGACGTTCTGGAGCAGGGGAGAACAAAGTAAGCGTCTTTTGACCAGCCTGTCTGTCAAAAAATGAAATTTTAGTACTCATTTGTTGTCCATTCCATCATCACTAGGTATGATGTGTAGACACCTGAAGTGGTTTTGTTTGTTTGTTTTTGTATTGATTGATTGATTGATTGATTGATTGATTGATTGATTGATTGATTGATTGATTGATTGATTTTACCGGTTGGCCGGATAGTTTAGAATTTTGAGACCGGCCCGCCAAAAGAAAACTTTGCCCACCCCTGGTTTGGAGTATCCCCTCCCCACTACCACTTTTGCATCATTACTTTCACCATCACCACTCGTGCATCCAAACCAGTGCAATATCTGACAAGACAACATGGGCCAACTGACCTTCACTTGTGACTCGGACATGCCCAAGGCATATGCAAGCCTGGCCCTCTCTGGGCCAGCCAGGTATTTCGTCTGCTCGAATGTCTTCTCGAGGGCGAAGATCTGTTGGCCCGAGAATGTGGGTCGTGTGTGCTTCTTCTTGCCGTCCTTGTCCACGATGACACCGCCTTGCGGCGCTGCAACACCAACGACATCCAACTACGTGAGATAGGTGTTGAGTAAACGCCACAAGACACTCACATGGAACACGCAAGCACCACGCACGCGCTCGCCCACAAACATTTGAAACAGTCTTTACAGTTACGCGCGCGCACACACACACAGAAATTTCGTGTAAATTCATAATTGATTAAAAAAAATCCATTGAGTATTTTATTAAAGCCCAGCTCAAAAAATGCAAATGTACAACATGAATAGCGCAAATTAAAGGCCACTCTCGAAGGTGTAATAACTATTCAGTAGGATCAGTCGTTCAGTCAGTCGTCCCCTGACCGCCACCTGTCGTTGTGGGAGCACGTGGATAGATTCGGCAGCTGACAGGCCCAACAATTCTGGTTTATTTTGGGCGATAGTGAGCATGTCCTTCACTAGGATGTAAACTTCAGGGGATTTACTTACAAATTGTATACAAATAAGTGCACAACAAAAGAGAATACAATTCTAAGGGAAAACATATTATTTGCTTTATTTACTTACTTTTGGTTAATATTTCAGAATTGAAAATGTTAGGGTTAACAAAATAGCCAAGTTAGGTCGATACAGGGCGTCTTCTCAGTCACTGAACGGCTACCTTTGTTTTCTTTTCCTGCCTATCCGTGCACAATAAAAGTAGAAGACAGCCGCTTACTAACGTGAAAGAGAGAGTATGTGTTGAGAGAGGGAGAGTGTAGGCTGGGGGAGGGTTGGGGTGGGAAGGGTACGGGAGAAATTTACAGGAGAAATGGAAGAATGAAGACAGGTCTTGATCATGCCTGATCTGTGTTTACATGTTTGGGCGCACGTCGGCATGTGCATATGTTTATTTGTCATAAATGAACTAAAATGATTTGGTTAATATATAGAATGAAAAGTATCAAAGTATCACGCGCTCGCACACAGTCCTCTCTCTCTCACACACACACACGTTCTCTCTCTCTCTCTTTTATGTGAAGTAAATGCTGATAAAACGAGACTGCAAAATGAATTTGATTGAAATGAGAAATGGAAGGGGGAGGTGGCTGAGTAAGGGAGGTGGTGGGGAAGGCAGAAGACTGTCTTGTATAACTGTAGGCGTCGGAGGTGGTTTATCTTAGAGGGGACTAGGTATCGCCATGATTAAATCTGCAGGCTCATTGGACCTAGCCCCTGTTAGCTTGAAAAGGCAAGGTGCTTTATCAGTAGGGCTGTCAGATTAAGTTTTGTTTATTGCAAGGTATCTAATCTTTCTTAGTACTGGGCATAAAAGAGGCACTGAAAGGGGCGACAAAATTTCGCGATCGGTAGCGTGAAGGGGAAGTTTCATTGCAGACAAGAAAAGGAAACTGCTTCCATACACTCTAGCGTCTTTTCCTCTCACGCATTCGTTTTCTTTCTTTCTTTCTCTCTCTCTCTCTCTCCCTTGTGTTCACACGAAAGATATATTTAGAGGTTCACAGTACCCTTTTCTTTCAGTCAATATTATCTTAGCCTGACATCTTCTCAAAATAAAAGAGAAAAAAAATTCTACTTAGGAACCTTAGACGGCACTACCATGTTTTGTTTCACACTGAAAAGTTAGAAAATTCACGGATCTTTAAAACGGGGTGTGCTATTTTTAGTGTAGAAGAAAGGAAAGAGACGGCTAGAGAACAATGCCACTTGGAAGGAGGGCTACAGCCAGCGCGACTTTGGGGGAAGAAAGGACTTTTGGAGGGGGATAAAGCTAGGTGACACCAGGGGGACCCGTGTCGTTCTAATCTGACATGAGTCCTCTTCAGGGCCTGATCCCCCTGCTCCCGTTCACAAATCGATATATAAGGACAGGTGTCTGGGGTCATCTGAAGGTTTTTTTTAACCTGATAACAGAAGGGTGAGTGCACTTTTTTGCTTCGTTCTCACGCGCTGGCAGAAAAGAAAAGCTCATAAGAGAAAAGTAAATCTCATAACAGAAATCGGGGGGAATAACTACTTTTCCACTCCCCTTCTTTAGCACTCTGTCCGGTTCACCTCTCGAATTATTTAAAATCATTAAAAAATTTGAAATCACATAGACACCGAGGAACCCAAAATTTAAAAAAACATTATGACAACGATCAGGCAAAGACGAACAGGCAGGGTGCTAAACACAAAGAAAAGAGTGACAGAGGCGATAGTCTACAAGTAGGGGCTAAAACCACGAGCTTTCAGATCACGAAACAGACAAGAAGGTGGAATGAACTCTACCCAGCATGCAACAGAGACTAAGGCATCCGACACTACCCGGATGTGATGTCTAATGTATAGTGTACTGCGAAATTGTAGGAGAAATTGTCGCACAGCGGAGCCATCTTCAGGCAGTCAGTCGCTTTCGCTGCCACCTTAAACTAACAAGGTTCCTCCCGGAACTCCCTGTGGGCAGTGATTCTGACAGGAGAGACTATGGGAGCAAAGGAAGCACGTAAACAAACCCGCCATCAAGCGGTTCTTCTGGAGTGGTTTTCCTTGCCGACGAACGAGTAGGGATGGTGGAGATGAGGAGGGGACAACCTCTGCTGTTCACAGAGAAGACATTTCCCTCCCTGCAACAACAATTCCACCTCATCTGCTGAGATGCCATAAGAAGACTAAAGCAGAGAGACGGGTCATCACCACAACAGGGATGGGTGTGTGTGGATGGGGGTGGGGGGTAGGTGGATCTTTCTGCTGCTGAAGTCAGAGAGGAGAAAGCGATTCATAGACCCCCTGATGATCCCAGCTCATTATCGGAGATTCCTCTTACAGGAGCAACTGGTGGATGATGGTCCGGAAATGTGGGCTGGATATGGAAGTTGAAGACCCTTGAAGACGATGCCTCATTAGCTTCCAATCCACAGCTGGCTCCCCCAGGGGTGTTAAAACACCCCACACAAATGGAGATTGAATTTTGCTGAGGTGCCATGCGGCGGCCATCTGAGTTTTAGATCCCAGCCAAGTCTAGCAGCCGGTACAGGATTGGGGTGGGGGTGGGAGAGGGTGGAACCAGTCGATCGAAGGTCGTGACAAGATCGCTGTTCGGTTAAAAAGCTTACAGTGACAAGGCTCTCTCTTTCGTCAGCAGCTACATACAGTTAATCTCTCTTACATACTTTACATACTGTTTTGCTTCCCTGTATAGTAACAATTTGAACATTGATAAGACTAAAGTCTTGCCGTAATGCTATTTCCAGCGGATACCATAGCCAGTTAAAAATAGATAGTCACCTGTCAAATTGCTTCCGGTAATATTTAGTATCAAAATTACTTCAACACATTGAAGCCAGACAAGCTCAATCCTTCCAGAAATCTCAGAAACATACAGATGTGAGAGGTTCGGAATTTTATTTTTCCGTTGATTTGTTTCTGGGATTCGTAGCGCTTATTAATAGGTAAATTTCTACCAATATATACATAAAACAACGGTTAATAGTTCATAACATGTTGAAATGGTTGTAAAAGCAAGTGTTATACAAATTAAAAATACTTTTAATAATCATCCTGCGCTGATTGTTATGACTTTTTAGAAAATAATGATGATAACAGCAACAACTGCAATATGCTTCCTTAGGGAAAAAGACATACGAAGTGTCTTTACACGCCTCCTTCCACTCTCTCCCACTTCTCTCTGATCCATCTCTCTCACACCAGCTCATTTATTTACCTCACCCTGAAATTCACATCGTAATTCCTCTCTCTTTACTGTATCTCCAAAACATACAATTAAACACTGACCAAATGATGTCCACTAATTACCAACTTAAATTCTGCTTTATAGTGGTGCGAGTTCTGATGGCATAAAAAGGTACAAACACACACGTGCATGTATGCAAACAATCTTCCTAACGCTACCTTACTTGGGGTATTTACTTTCCTCTGTTCTAAAATGCTATCGTGTGTGTTAATGTCTTTAAAATATATGTATACTGTTTAAACTATATAAATATATAAAGAGAGGAGGAGAGGGTAGCCTAGGAGGCTGTACAAAGTCTCACTCTCCTCCTCCTTCCCATTTCCTCCTGTGGGTGGGAGAAAGAGAGGACCCATTTTCTCCTTCCACCCATGCATGGTCGCAAGCTGTCTGCTTGAGGAACCCTCTTCATTTATAAAAACATTCTCGTATTGCCGTTGGCTTGGTAGCAAGGCGTGAAATAACTATATACCCTTGTTCCACGGGCAATGTAATGAAGGAAGTCGTGTTCCTCCACGCGCTCTTCTCTCCTACATGTGCGCATGGTGTGTGGGGAGCGGCAAGTCTTAGCGCTCTGTGGGGCCTACACTCAGCACGTCTGGCTCGTCAATGCTCTTTTCTTGGTCACTCCATCATCACCTACATTATCAGGCGTCTTCATTTCTGTTAATTTTATCTTGATCTGTACTACTCTGCCTAATGTCTGCTTGTTTCTCTCCCTCCCCCGCCTTTACGGGCCTAAATATTGAAGAGAACCGAGACCTGATTCTGTCTCCTTTTTTTTCCCTCTCTGCTCCATTCAATTACCCTCTTTCTTTCTTTCTTTCTTTCATTTCTTTTCTTTCTTTCTTTCTTTCTCAGCGTAAAACACATCCCGCCTTCCTCTCTCCTTCTCTCCCTCTCACACACAAAGATAATATTTTACGAAGAATGCAAAGAACTGCGCTTATTTATTTTAAATTCTTTTCTGGCACAAGCTGTTATAAGCAAGACTTTGTAGTACATGCATTTACAGGAAAACACCCTGACGGGTGTTGAAGGATACAACGAGAGACGATGAGCGACAACTGTAAATAACGAGCAGAAAGAAGAGAGACTCAACCATACAGAAGACCAGTAGGGGAGCCTTTTGTGATGCGGATGTAAATAAAACAATTTAAGCTGATGGATATGACACCGGGCTGTGCATATTTTACCCATGAGCCGTATGAAACAAGCTGTATCACCTCCCATGAACAGTCCCCTACACTAATGATGTGCTTATGGTGTTAAAACAATAGCTTGCTCTAATTTCCCCTCTGCTTCCACCGAGGTGCAGGGATTGAAACTCCAGAAGCTTTCGGATTCGAAGCGGTCCCCGTGCCGGAGAAGCTATCAGTGCATGTGAGAAATTCATCGCCAGGAGATTTACGGCGCAAGCGCGGGACGGGCAAAACTGTTGATGTCTTCATGCGCGCCCATACGGCCCGTAGACGAAACAGCAGGGGAGCAGCGCGGCTGGCCAAGTCATAACTACGTCATAACCACATCATAATTTCTGCAGCTGTGCCCGCACACAGCGCCAACGGCTGAGAAACATGTTCGTTACATTACACAAGTAGGCTTAACCTGCACACTTTTGATACCGTTAAGATAGATGAAACTACCGTCTACAAATGTCGAGGCAATATAGCGAAGGGGGAAAAAAAATAATATCGCTGTTGTTGTCAAATTTGTGCTGACTGGTCTGAGTCTGAACAAAAAAACCATCAGTCGATAACAGTCATGATAGACAAGGTTAAGTCGTAATTCAGTAAGCTGAATTTTTACCTATTGTAAATCCACTGGAATAATACACCCGATCGTAACCCTTTATCTCTAAGGCCAAACCTATCTGTATTTTAAAATCTCAGTACAGTTCGTTGTGGTAGTTAGCTTAGCATATCAGCAGGTAAGCAGAGAAGATAACGAGTTATAATGTATACAATAAAAGAAAAAAAAGCTCAAACAAGTCATTCCGCCAGGAAGTTAAAGAAGACTAACACCCTATGAACAGAGATGGGAGTAGAACAGAGTAAAACCCCGATTTTCAAACTATGGTCCGCGAAGGTGTGACGGGGGGTACGCGAGCACCATGCGCCAAAATAAATCACTGTCACTAAATCGTATGCGAAATACCGGCGAATTTAAGACTAAGTCCTAGACTAGTGTACGTGTATATAGATATTCGTAGGGGGTAAGGTTGGGAGGTGGTACTCGATCAATTTGAATTTTCGAAAGGGTACTCGTCTGGAAAAGTTTGAAAACTAGGGGAGTAGAACTCTTTTCTTTTTTCCAGAGGAGAAGGAAAAAAAACCTCGTATGCCTGTATATTAGCCAATGCAAACCATGTAAATGTGCATCTTTTGAAGACTGATACTGGGCCAGAGAACGCTGCATGAATATACATCGGCAAATACTTCCTTTCCTTTGCTTTACTTTAAAAAAAAGTATGGATTTTTTTTTTTTTTTTGCGGATCGATGAGGCTGTGAAAAACAACACAGAAAATGACTACATGTGTCTTGAACACTTGTTGAGCAGCAAGTGAGTCATACAAGCAAAACAAGTTATAGCACGGGAAAGGAAGAGAACGAAGAAGAGATAGGGGAAGGAGAAATGAAAACGAAGGATGTGTTTAAAAAAAAATAAAAAGAGTAAAACGGCTTCGAGCGGTGTAGCTTTGCAAAACATTCTTAGCGAACTAGTGCCAGAATTACCTAACATTACCACACTGTACTTCATCGGCTAGATGTCATCTGCAGGTAAGAAAAACAGTTCGAACTAAGAGCCAGACAATGAAAACAAGCGATTACACGCGTCTTTCCCCCACCGGCAACACAGGAGAGGAAATAAGAAGCTGTGATGGGGTGGCAATAGACTGACAAGATGCCCCTGTGAAGTTTCCTTACACTCGGGCCATGCATCAAGCAGATTTTTTCCCCTTTCCAACCTCCCTCCCCCTTCCAGCTGGTAGTTCAAGCTTGTAACGGCTGTGTTTCTATGGCTGGGATTAAGTGCACTTGAGTATGCTTTGCGTGCTGGGAGAATTTAGACGAGGCCAAGAAGCGAAAATGTAGCGAAACGACAGTTTAAAGAAAAACATTGAATATGATGGTCAAGCAACAACAAAAACAACAACAACCCTCCTCCCTACCCCCCGCCCCCCCAAAAAAAACCCCTGAAAAATGGCTATTAATGACTTTAGAAATTAGAATTTGAATCCAAGTACGTTCTACAATCAAAAGCAAGTAAGAATGTGTGAATGTGCAACCAACTAACGACAGCGCTACACTCCCACTCTCAGCCCGCCAGCAACGAGCAACACACACACAGAGGTGAATACAAACACAAGAAAGTAAAATCTCATATATCTAACGAATTCTACTTCCTCTTAAATCTGTTTAAGTCTTCGCTTATATCTTTCCATGGCAATGAAAGGCCAAACATCCCCTTTACCGGTAACTTTTCCTCATTATTATTACTTTTTAAAAATCAAAGTTTGTTTTCAAACGGTTCTAAGTTCTTCCAGGTGTCTTTTTGCGCAAGTGAGAATAGCGAACACTTGGGGGTGTTTAAGCAAACCACATCACAATATGACGAAGAAATAGGCAGGTATCTCAGACCAAACTCAAATACTCTATCCTCGAATTGTTTTTAAAGATCTTATTGCATCCACAAAAAACTCTTCAACTCGTGTCTATGCGAAGATGGCACGTTCGTGTGTGCACTTCACTGACTGTTAGTTACATGTCATCTCCATGTCCAAAGTGTAAGGGTTAATGAAATAGCTGCAAAGTAGGCATTTGAGAAGAAGACCTAGGTAACTGACCTCCAATCAAAGGGTGGTCGAAGCGAAAGGAGGAGACTGTTTGGTGCTAGGTGGCATAGTCCTACGGATATGAAAGATTTAAGCAAGGACTCCACAGAGTTAAGCGGAATTTGAATTCGTTCGATATGTAAACTTTTACCGAAATGCAAAATCCGTAGCGTCTAGAATAATATCAATTTATTAAGGCAAAAAAAAGAAACTCTCACATTTTGAATTACTTATGAAGGAAATGGAGACCTGAACTGCGCTAACAAGAGATCAGAAATAAATTAGAGAAGAAAGTCTGCAGTTAGAAAGCTGAGAAAAAAGCCTGACCCAAAATATTATCAGCGTGCAACAACTCTAGTGATTAAACTAAAGGAAGAAAAGGTCTTGATGCACCACAAACACCTGTGAGGCGTTTTTTATGTTGCAAATATAAAAAATGGGACTGGTATGATGTACTATTCTGTTTTATTCTCAGTGTAGGGAAGGAAATTCCAATCACGGCTATTCGGGAGAAGCACTTTAGCTAGAATGTTTTTGTGTATGAACATTTTTAGCTCCAAGAGTTACTAGACGTTGCACCCACCACAAAGAAATAACATCCTTTTTTTAATTGAGGGTACCAGCTTAACATATCATTTAAATACAAACCATTGTTTACTGTTTACGCGTGCGCGCACACACACAAACGCACACATGTCAAAATGCACGCGCATGCACATTTACCTCCCCATGCTACCCCACCATACACACACAGAAAGAAATGCATGCATACACGAGCATGCGCATGCACACACACACACCTCACTCACTGAATTGTCATAAAGTATTATAAGAAATAAATGTACTCACTGACGCCACCTGAAATCATAAAGTCTGTTGTTCAGTTTTCACATCAATGCACGGAATACCGAAGCTCATAGTCTCCGGACTCAATATACCATCGTATAATCACAAAACGTTAATTTAATGTTGTTTAAGTTTCACAGCAATTTTAAAAGGAGAACCTTTATAAATCACATTGTTAACTGTAACACTTTAAAAAAAGATGCATTATTTTTCGACATGTTTTTTCCATGCCTAAAATAGAGATTTTTAACCTATGCTTTCAAGATAGCAACACTATAGAATTATACAGCAAATTAAAGAACCATGCCAATGCAAAACACATGGTAACTCTCCGACAGTGCGACAAATATTTTCGCCTATAGTATGACAGGTGCTAAATCAACTTTGCCCACCACATTATGTCTGACGCAGAACACACTTGTCACTGTTGCAACCTTAGGAATGTGGCTCAGTAGGTAAGATACTGCTTGAAAGGGAGCAAGCAGTGAGAACACGCGTATCGACAGAGTTGGTAAACATGGAATGAAGAAGACAGCTACGCACATGCGCTGTGCAGCCGACATTTTTAAACATGAAACGAGAATTTCTGCAAGAATGAAGTGTAAATAAATTACACCCACCAACCAGCCAATTTGCTGAAAATGGGCCTCGGTTATAATCACTGGGCTCTCTACACACGATTCATTCAAAAAAACAGATCCACCCTAACTCGCGAGGTTGTCTACCTGTAGCGCTCACTTTACGATACACACCTACTGATGCCCTGCTAATAATAACCTACTTGTGCCACCCACAACAAGGACGACGTGTGGTCTAGAGATAGGTAAATAGTAACTGTGTTCTTTTCTTTCTCTCTTCTACTTTCTTTTTATTCCTTTGTATTATTACCTGCCTGCCTGCCTGCCAGCCAACCTTATTTTTTATTTATTTTTACTCGCACGTTCTGGCGCAATCTTCGCCTTCTTAGACACAAAACCACCCAGGAAATGATAAATCGAGTGCATAATATTTCAAAACAGCTTAGATACAGGGCTGATGTACAGGTTGTTTCATCCCTTTTCTTGTGTGTGTGTGTGCTGAACGTAACATCAACTACTCATTCTGCTCCTAACCCCTGACATGCCCCACAGCACATGGCGAGTTGAGAAAAGTACGAAGGTATTACACAACTGCATTTGTAGAATGTGCAGACGCCAGTGTCTGTAAAGTGCAAAATTTAACATGTGAACCTTGTAACGGTCTTTCAAAAAACAATAATAAATTATTAAAATAATAGTTATTATCAACCATTGAAAGTTTGGAAATGATGGAGTAGTGTTTAGGATTTATAATCACAGCATATTGCAGTAACAGATTGACAGATTTTAGGTATGTGATATAGACTTGTGAGCAAGTTGTCAAGAATCGAACCGTTGACTCGGGAACGGGGCACAGAGATAAACAATGTGACGTTTGTAGTTTATTTCAGTAAAGATCATAGCCTACTGCATGGGGGAGGGTCAGTGCAACCCTTCTGTTCTGTAAAGAGTTTGGAGGTGGGGGGGGGGATGATTAATGTCACTGAATGTCAGGATAAGAAGCAAGCGAGAAAAATGAGAGAGTGGGGATTATCAGCGAGCCCAGAGGCTTAACAACAGATGTTTGTAACTGACAGCAGGATGTTGACTAGTCTGGTGTATGATACGAATCGCTAAGTTAGAACGCACGGCTAGTAAGTTAATGATTGACCAGAGGATTCCATTCTGTACAATCTACATCCTTACCAGGTGGGGGTCGCCAAGGCTGAGTCATGACCCCAGGCCAGTAGATGGGCTGGCGACCCGGCAGCTCGGCCAGTTTTGGGAATCGGATCTGCGGGGCGCCCAGGTACATGCCCGACCCCAGACGCGGTAACAGCCCGTGTGGTCGGGACAGGATGTCGTTAATCCCGTGCGGCGTGGAGCCCGCGGACATGGCCAGCTGCATCTGCTTCATCGTCTGCTGGTAGTCCGACTGCGACATGAAGGAGGAGGAGGACGGGAACTTCATCTCCGTCAGGTTGTGCAGGGCGGCCAGCGGCGGACTGTTCAATACGAAGGCACTGCCCCCCGAGCCTGTACTGGAACCCCCGACCCCCGGACTGCCCGACTGTCCCCCGGATACACCTTGTCTGCTGGCCGCTTCCACTGTAGCCGCTGCCGCCGAGACGGCGGAATTCATGCTGACGTTCATGTTCATGTTCATATTCATGTTCATGTTCAGCAACGACGACACGGCCGAGTTGGCTGCTGGATTTTGGTGGTGATGGTGGTGGTGGTGGTTCAGGTGGTGATGGCCGTAAGGGGGCTGAGTGGGGTCGGCCCCCAGGTTAGAACAGTAGTCTAGCATGGCTGCTGTTGCTGCTGCCGCCGCTGCTACGGCGTTGTTGTAGCTGTTGCTGTCACCACTGGAAAAGTCGCCTTCGTCTGAGCACTTACTGCCACCACCGCCGCCTCCACAACCACCACGTGTTGGGAGCTCCCAGGCCGTGTCCGTCACGCTTCTGCCAAACACACCGCCGACACCAGCAGCGACCACATTATAACCACAACCACTCAAGTCAGCACCACTACCACGACTGCCACCACCTCCACACCCAGGACTTAGGCCGTCTCTGCTCCCGTTTGAGGTCCTCAGTGCTTCACAAAGGTCGTCGTTGCTGTCGTGAACGTTCGAATGGTGGAGACTGTCACACTCCTGTGCCAGCGCAGCACCGTAGTCTGCCCAGTCGTGCGTTCGTGCGTTCGCGAATCTGTTCGCGTGGTGAGAATGAGCCGCCAGGACTGAACAGCGGTCGCACCGGCAGCGGTGCCGTAGATAACTGCCAGTGTGCGTATGTTTGTGTGCGGACTGCCCGCTGTCTTCAGTGTTCACCGGCCCTACAACACGCACCGCCTCACGATTTCTCGCAGGTCTCCAAGAAACACCCACTCATTCATCACTCACCGTTTCCCGTGCAGTCTCTGCTTTATTCTCCGCGCGAAGCCCAGCCCCTTCCTTAAAAACGCAAGTTCTCATTGGTTTGTATCTGGCCCCGCCCCCTAACTACTTTTGCGTCAAATGAGCCACAATTGGCTGAAAAGGTAGACACGATAAAAGCTATCGATAAGTCTCAAATCCAAACATTCTACACTAACGAGAGCAGAGACGCCTCTTCATAGCCCTCTGTCTAGCTCGTGCGGTGATGTTCCTCTAGTTAAAGCTGTGTTGGGGTAGTGTGTATATGAGAGAAGAGTAAACTCCTCAGCAGTATCCTCAGGCCAGCACAAACGGAATGCCGCGTGGCAAGGAGGGAAGCAGACGGTGCGGTGACAGCGGCGGGCACGCTCGCCTATCATCTGCTTTGCTGCCTGCCAATCTTAGCCACGCCTGGGAAAACGGGATTTCTGCAACACTTAAAAGATATGGGGCTCGTTTGCTTTTTTGCCCTAATCACAAAACGAAACGGCCAAACCTTAGAAGCTTTGGCTGATAGTCATGAAGCCAAACTTCAAAATCCTCTCAATCTCAACACGATTGATTTCGATTTTTTTGTTGGTGTAAACAATGGACTTTGTAGAGCAATGGACCTTCACTGTTCGATTTCACGTTGTAGCTTTTTTGTCTAAATGAACATAACGAGTCTCTCGGGTACATCATTGCACACAGGTCCTGGCTGCTGTTACCTTGGGAGCAGGTACCCTTGTGAGGACAGCTTGCGTTATGCCCCCCACAACCAACCGGATAAGGCGCTTAAAGCAAGTGGAAATCGTTCAACCGAGTAATCTTTCTGCTTCTCCGTCGCTGTCCATCGTTCTACAGGTTCGAGCTCTCAAGAAGATGATAGCAGACTACCGTTCTTTGTCTTTGTTGGTCAGCTGCAACTTACAGCGCTTACTCACCCCAGAACTCACACTTACACTCTGGTGTGTCCAGCAAAATTGTGCCATCTCATGCATTGAGCCACCCGCACACGCACCCACATCACATATATGCTTTATACATCTATTTTACCTTTCCTTTCTCCATTTCCTCATTCTCCTTCAGGAATAGTTCTAATCCGCATTTGTTTGAATAGATTTGCTGCAAATGTCAGCTAAAATTGTTAGCTCTGTAAATATATGGGTATCTAAATTTTAGTTAAACACTATCATTCTTGTTTTATAGCTTAAATTTATATACTCTTTCCTTTTATCTTAAAAAAAAACCTTTTCAATTCGGGGTTAGAGCAACAGCAGACCTTACTTTTCATTTTTTGCCCAACATTGACACTAGCAAGCGTGTGTTAAAAAGAAAATTAAACTCTCCAACAAACAACATAAGCAACGTGTTCACCTTATATTGATGATTAACTAAGCAGCTTCATAAACAATACATCAGCAAGACAAGTCTTGGCGTCCGAGCACATTTTTTGAAGCAATTATTATATTGTCATTATCGCTTAAAGGTATTAGGACAAAGTTTTCCACGTTTTAAGAAAAAGTGGAAATGGTGATTTGGAGATGCAGCAAAGAAATCGATCTTATAGCCTGGAAAAAAAGTACAATTTATTCCATTCCAAACCACAAATCACGGTATCAAATGCAACATTAAAGACGAACGTTTGCGCTTTTCCCCATCCAGACCACTGTTTTTCTTGGGAGGTGCGCCGAGGGGGCTGACAAGCCCACAGAGGGGCAAAAAGCAACGAGGTCTCACGAGCCCAGACGCGGACCCGGGCGCTTGGGTCACCCCGGGTCCAGCAGATTTATCGCCAAGTTTGGCCTGAGCTCCATTCGACACCACCCTCGGCACCTGATGGCCGGCCGCAGATTTCATTTCCTATTGCTCACCGCACCGCAAGCACGCACGGCGGGCCCAACATAATTAGTCTTTAATCTGTGGAAGATATGATAAACGAGGAAATGAAAATCGAGACGATGATGTTTATTTTTAGTTCCTGGACACTAGCCCGTCTGATTTTGTTGTTTAGATGTCTGCTGGCTCGCGCGAGAGGTGTTGATTCTATCAGAAAATATTGGAGTTGATTTGACGTGAGGTAACTGCCAATGTAAATATAATGTTTTAAGGAAAATAAATGATTCTCCAGTGTCCAGAGGCTCTGTCCTCTCTACAAATCGGCTTGGACATTCACACGATTACAAAACATATACTAATATTAGTAAGTAGGAATATATATGTACTATTGGTTTGTTTTTGTTTTTGTTTTTTGCTTTTGTTTTTTTTTCCTTCGAGCATACACACGGCCACGTACACACGCACGCACAAAAAAGCACGCGCTTATTTTCTTCTAGTCTACCCCACACACACACACCACCATTGGTGCTCTCTCAATAAGCATTGTGCCTGCACATACAAGCCTTACAAGAGCGACACAGCAATCAATGGCCAAATCTTTCCGGCCAAAGTCGGCTGTGTAATCAATTTAAGCTGAAAAGATGGGACTAAGATACCCCTACCCCCACTTTTACTGCCCAATGGTGGCTCAGCTCACGCCTACCATCGTCGTCGTCGTCGTCGTCGTCGTCGTCGTCGTCGTCATGCTCCTTCAATTCCTGCAAATCTTCTTCCAATCAATCCCCTGCCACTTTCCTATCCCACTCGGCAGGTGATTAACCTGATTAACTTTGTTTTGTATAGCAGAGCGAAGAAAGTGTTGGAGAGAAATTAAGTTCTTTTAAAATATAACAAAACAAATAAAATACAGTAAAATACAGTATTTCTGACCAAGGTCACAATTTTCTCTACCTCTAGAACTATCCTTTCTGTCTGACACACCCGTGCTATGGGGGGATAGTCGCCTGTCGTTACCAACTGTGCTCTGTTCAGCAGTGTCCTAAGTGAAACTATTGCAAGCATGTGGGTGAATGTGCGATATACGACTCGTCACCAGGGCACAACCATCACACCCTCACCCGACTGTCTTATGCATACCTAAGCACCCTCTACGTTACTTGTTCTCTCAGATGCGGTTGCACGCGCGCCTCAAGAAAGAAAGGTAAACAGCGAGATAAGGCGAATGAATTTCCGTTAATAATAATGAGTATAAATAAACATGACGTAATTCTGTAGAAAATAACAGAATGAAAATAAATACAGTGGAAAATGATTTGTTTCTTGATTATTAGTAAGATTTCTTTTGAAGGCGGTCCAATTTTTTTTTTGTGGGGGGGGGGGGAGGGAGGGGTTTAGGAAAGAACTGCTAACACATGCACACTGGTTCTGTAAGTTTTAGGCTAGGAATGACACACTTTCAGCAGACGCGAAGAGCTGTGCACGGTAAAAGCTACTTGCTTATGTAGATGCTTTCACAATGTCTCTATCGTGTATGAGGTCTGTAGTGTGTGTGGTGTTGGGTCTGGTCTAGCGCAGGAGGGAATACTGCCTGTGACCGTCTGAAGTCGGGCCTAGCGCTCGTCATGGTCGCAGAATCAAGAGGTTCACAAGCCGACAAAATGAGGCTCAATTCAATCTCCAGCACGAAAATCAATTTATTTGTCACCCAGGTCACTTTTATCCCGAGGTTTGCCGTCATTTATTTTCTTTGCGATTGGATGTAATTCGGTTACACTTACATTTTCCTGCTTCAAGTGCAACGCAAAGTGGTTTTTTATACCGACAAGGGTGGGGTGGAGGACTACGCAGATTGGACATGACGCCAAGAATAGTCTCGAGAGTCCAACAACCCTTTCCATGTTTTGAGAAACATTTCGATGAAACTGAATGCACAGTTACTGTAAAGGAAACATTTCTACTCGTCTATCTCGTTTCATTACTTCTCTCATCTATGTTGTATGCAGCAAACTTTATGGGGCACTAATGGGGCACAAACCATTTACAAAAATGCGTCCTTTCAGTCACACAATGAGGGGAGAAAACTATCTGATATAAGAAAGATAATAGAAATATGGCTAGTTGTTTTTTAAAAAAAAACTCATATATGATATTAACAATACAGAATTGATAATTACGTGAAATCATTGGACAGAGCGGCAAGAATACGTTTACTCTTGCATAAGGTGACCAGACGTCCCGCTTTTGACCTCGTGTCCCGCCTGCTCATCGGGCGGGACGCCCAATGTCCCGCTTTCTGGCTTTCTGGAAAGTCCATCAAATGTCCCGCTTGTCTTTAAAAATCCGAATACCGTACGCTGATTCGGCGTTCTTTGACGGTGACGACACCATCATCGGCAAGTGTCCCGCTTTCGCCCCTGAAACGTCTGGTCACCTTTCTCTTGGAGTTGGATGAAAATAACCGGGTAATATGTCTCTACAAAGTGGTTTCAATGTCATTGACTTGGTCCAGCA
Source organism: Pomacea canaliculata (assembly GCF_003073045.1). Taxonomy (NCBI): domain Eukaryota; kingdom Metazoa; phylum Mollusca; class Gastropoda; order Architaenioglossa; family Ampullariidae; genus Pomacea; species Pomacea canaliculata. Next base: position 13,526,124 of record NC_037594.1, on the reverse strand, counting down.
GCACAAGCAGAACGTTTGATTTACAAAGCTACCTATGTAAGTTTATTGGACATGGGCTGACAACTGAACACAAGGACACTGGAGGGTAAAAGCCTCGCCTTTGGGAACGTAAGTGCACAGATGATGAAATCAAGATTTTAAAAAAACGCAATGTTGTTATTACTATACTTATTTACATTTCGTTTACACGGCTTATAACTGGCACATAGGCTTTCAAAATAAGAATGCAAGATCGTCATAAAAACAAAAAGAAGGGAAAAAATATATATCTCCATTTAAAAAGTAATTTTTACTAGAGCTCATTTTGTTTGGCAGGCTACATACTTTATATAACTATGTTTGATTCAGAATACAGTATTTAGGGGTAAAAATCACATAGTCTTTGTTAATAATCCCTTCTGCAGGATAGATAGATTTAGGACAACAAAAGTTATGAAAATAGTTTACATGTTACCTGTTCACAGAATTATATAACAAGTGCCTGTCTGCTGTGCTCGTTCCGACGACAAGATAAAGAAACAGTTGGGTAGTAAAACTGGCGCTCACTGTACTATTGTTATGTATTGGACTGGTCTGCAGGTGAATGCATTTGTGTACCTGTCTCCTGTTTAGTAGGTCACGTTTTTCTTTTCTCTCACGTCACGCTTCTCTTTCTCTCTTCCTTCCTCACTCTCTAATTACGCCCCACGTCTCTTTCGTGCGCAAACACACACACTCACACATGCATAAACATTGAAAATGTCCACACCTCTGTCTTTTTGAATTTCAGGGATCATACTTGTCAGACTTTCAGTTTTTCTTGCAATTATGAAGAGGGCTGTTTTATCCATCTTTGATGCCCCAGAGTTTGTTTTTTTTTCCAGTGTGACTCACTGAAGTCACAGTTCTGTCTGTGTAATGAGCAGAGCTGCAGGATGTGCTCAGAGATCTCGAATGAGCAGTTTTCATTGTTATGACAGTCCCGGGCGATACATGTTTACACGCAGTTGGTAGTCTCCATTGCGCGGGAGGAATATGATGGTCTGTTGGTGGCGTTTCAGGCGAAGCATCTGGTCGTCTGAAGAGTTGTGTTCACTTGAAATGGTGCTTAACTAAAGCCTTGACTTCATTGTAGGAGATTGCCTGCTTTGGCTGCTCCAAATGGCTGCCAGTCCTGAGGAGATTGTCTGCCTCCTCGTTTCCTGACAAGCCGCCGTGTACAGGGATCCACTGTACAGCCATTCTCATGTACTGAAAGAGAGAGAGAGGTGCTTTGTGTCTTGTTCCAGCTGTCCGCTGGAGGACTACAGACTCTAGATGATGGATCTGCAGTCAGCCAGAAAGACAATATGAGAGGCAAATGGTTTCGATGTTGATAAGTCTGGCAGTTTCCCGTAAAACAGTGAGCTCCGCCCGATATTTGGGGGAAGTACTGTAGATCTAGCAGGTAGCGACTCTGAGGTTTTGTGTCCGTGTGAGGGGTGTAGAAAGACTCCCCTTCCCCCATTATGGAGGTAGCATAAGAGGATCCATCTGTGTAAACATGGGTCCACGTTGATGCATGAAAGCTCTGTTGATTCCCAGGGCGAGAGACAGAAGGGAGTTTAGTGTGTCGATCTTGTTGGTTACCCCTAAAACGTCTTACACCAGCAGATGTTCTGGAACTGGGTGTCCCATTGGTTAGCATCCTGGAGGGACTTTCCTCTTCTATGTTGCTGGCAATAATGTCGCTTTTCGCACCAATGTTGTTAATCAACTATTCACTTATCCCCAGCGAACTCTCGAAAGATTGACAGCAGCAGCGGAAACTCTAAAAACAATAGGCTACAGCAGTAGCGCGGTCGTGAGAAGTGAGACTGTAGAAATAATAGAACAACAAAGTCATCGAAGTCTTCTGTCACTGTCGTTGTGCACTGTGCGGACGAAACCAAGACGGACGAAACGAAACTACCCGAAAACATTTTGCAGTATACTGAATAGCTGTGATAGGAAAAGCAGTGATACTAATGAATCTTCTTCCTGTGTACAATGCTTTGAGCCTTACTAAAAGGAATGGAATTATCAATGACTCTCCTTGCACAAATATTAACCCAGAAACCTATGCCCATGAATTTAACTACAAATTCCTTTAATTCTCACTGAGAGTGAGGTAAACCTCTCCTTCAAAAGACACAAAGAATGTGAATGTATTATAAATGAATTCCTAAACGATAAAGATATTGACACTGTTTACAACACTATTAAATCTGATATTAGCTGCAGGATGTGAAACAGAATGGGGACTGGGTGATATCACGCCGATTTATAAAAACAAAGAAAAGCATAGTGATCCTAGTAAGTATCGTGGTATATAAATTTTTAGCTGGTTTGGTCAGTTATTTATGAGTGTACTCCAAGAACGCTTGAATATTTCTCTATAAGAAAATAACCTTGGGATGGAGCAAAAGTTTGTCCTCTTTGCTTTTTACTGTCTTTCCTAATGACCTAAATACACATCTTTCTTCAGGACTGGGTAGTAATGTTAACTAAGGTTCTAATGCTGCAGTAGAATTTAAATTTGACCTGGAAATTCTGATGTTGTTTAAATTGTTCATATTATTTTATGCAGATGATACTGTTATTTGCTCGGAAACTGCAAATAATTTCCAAACAAATATAATACCTAGAACTAGACAGAAGTCTAGAATATAGGAACAGGGTAATAATATAAGGGATCTGGTAACTAGAACAGTTCATCACCACTGCGGACTTGGCAATCCTTCTGGACACAGAGCAAGAAACCACAACAGGAAAAGAGGGCACCAGCAACAGTAGACAACACCTGTGGCGTCAAGGAGCAGCGACCCCCCTCCAACATCTACCCTCCTAGCTCCTTCCATCCTACATTCCTCATATTCCCTACATCCTCTTCCTCCCACAATGTGAAGCACCTTTCCCTTCAAAAAAAACGCTTTCTCCTCCTTGCCAATTTCCTTTCATGTAACAACATTTCCTTAAAATGTAACAACAAAATCAGAATTTCTGTTCGTAATATAAATATATACTTTATACTTGTTGTCTATGCTTATGATAATGAAAATGGACATGATGTTATGAAGGTGATGAGAGAAAAGAGGCTGTAGTACGACTAAATATATGAGTTACAACTGTAGATAGAAAGAGAAGCTTTAATGATAGCTTAGTACCTCAAAGAAGTTCAGAGACCAATCTCTCCCCTTTGATTTTGTCCGTCAGTACTCTGCTCAACAGCTTGCGTAAATGCAGGGGTCAGAGTGAAAGCTCAGAATTGTTCCCTGCCATCCACCACCAATTGATCTCCACCCCGCTTCCCGACCTCCCACCGTGCTGGCCTCTCTGTGACCTGGAATTAGCTGTGGCTCATATCAATCATGCGTGACGGTCTTCACCCAACAGGTGCAAGTGTCTAATTTCAATATATCATTCGCTTCGCCTTATCCTCAAAACAAAAGGGAAAAAAATTAAAAAGGAGGGAGAGAAAAGAGCAAAAGAGAGAGAGAGAGAAGGCGGAGATGGAAACACTCAAACCAGAAGGTTCAATAAACACATTTAAATAAAGATTTTACAGACGTCGTCGTCGTCATCATCATCATCATCATCATCATCATCATCATCATCATCTGCTTCTTCTTCACTCTGATATAAAAAAAAAATAATAATAAAGAAGATTATTTATAGAGCGCAGTTCCCTAACGACTCATAGCGCTTTACAAATAAAAAAAACCACACCAAGATAACAATAACAGTATAACAAGATTCTGCATTATCTAAACAACTAAGCACATACTGTCAGTCAGAAGTATAATACAAGGGCTGATTTAACATGACTGCTAGTTTCAGCAGTCGCGCTGAAGGGCGGGGTCGGCGCTGGAATCAAAATTTTTAAACGTACAAAATCTCCCAGACTGTTTTCATTTTCCTTAATCTTCACCTGCTTGTCTGTCTCTCCGCTTGCCCGACGGGATATCTCTCTACTTCCACTACTCCCCTCTTATGTGGCCAAATATATACACACGCGCCCACACAAACACACACGCAACAGGCGGAGTACGAAATTCATAATATATAGTATAGACCGTAAATGAAGCTACACACCTCACGAAAAAAACAAGTATTCATGATGACGGTAAGGGAGTTCATAAAATTGAGTAGAATAGGAATTGGAGCAAAACAACACTAATATTACATTACTAAGTTTCACATTACCACGCAATGAAGAAGGAATACAATTGATGCGGGAAGGGGAGAGTATATTTGATCTCTCTCATCGAACAAACAAACAAACACACACACATCCGCGCGCGTGCGAGCATAAAATGGAGTTACTGCAAGAAATATTTCCGGAACAATAATGTCTTTAACGCCTCTTGAGACTTAAAACAGACGGAACAGTTCCAACACAGAATGGCAGCGAGTTCCATACTTTTCGTCCATAAGAATAGGGATAGATGGTTTGAAGAAGTACGAGCGAGATAAGAGAAAGAACAAAGGGGAAAATGAATGAAAGCAAAACGAACAAAAAACGAGAGAAAGAAAGAAAGAATTAGAAAATTAGTCAAAAATGAACCTTAAAATTCACAAATACGAATAAAAATGAATTATAAATAAGTACTTTTATATCAGTAAGGCTTCATCAGCACAAAACCTTTCACAACAAGACAACAACAGAAGAAGAAAACTGGAAGTCAGGGATTCCACAGAGAATAGAAAAGAGAAGTAAACTGATAATTTTACAGATAAATTGCTGATGAAAGAACAACATTTTTTATTGCGACAGAATATCATCAGTTATCACTCCTACATCGGCTTGATCTGACCTATTGACTGACAGAAGAAACAGCGAATATACAGTAAACCCGTCGCAAGAGGAGCCATTGATGCCCGATTTTGTTTAGTCCAGCAAGCTTTTCACACAGCTCTTGTCTAATTCTCAAGCATATGGAATGCGCATTATTCTGTACCACACACGAACACCACTGCCTCCTGTGAGAGAACCAGGCTGACGCAGTAGCCTCCAACCTGGTTTTGATGTCTTTTCCATGCTGTCTGTGAAAAAGCGACTAGATTTACTGCACTTCAAGAAAAGAAAAGGGTAGGAAGTGGAGGAAAAACGACTAGTGTAGGGAGAATTCATCGCAGATATTTTCTATTTTCTCTCTTTTCGTGGAATGGAGATAACACTCCGGTAAAAAGACCACTAACATCTCTCATATCCTCTTGTGGACGGAGGATGCCCAGCCAATAAAAGGGATATTTGCACGTGCTTTGCTCATATTGACCGATGAGTCGCTAGCGAAAGTGATAGTGTTTGACCATGTCAGTCGGATAAACTATGTCGTGCATGCAGGCCCTAGGATTTGAACTGGACCTTACTTCTGTCTGTTACCCCGTAGAATTGCCTTCATGCGATTTTGTAACGTGGACATAAAGAAGCATAGAAGTAAATACGAAAATAAGAAAAAAGTGAGTTTTGACCCATGAACTCCGTATGATCGAGACTTAGAAACTCACTATGGTGCCGCCATTTTAAATATGACAGAAGTCTTAATATAAACAAAACAATTATTTAAGCCGTGGGGAAAGAATCTCTATTAATTTTCAGTACCAACTCTTAAAATGTAATCCCATGGCTTTTCAGTTGATAGGAAGTGAGGTATTAAAATAAAATAAAAAGGAAATTTCACAAAATGCTTTTTCGTAGCATATTATGGCAGTGTTATGGTTTTTTAAAATGCCAAAAAAGCTAAGTTTCGCAAGGAAATTCTCTATCACTAAATTTCTCCTAAAACTGTTTTCAATGCTACGTATGTGTCTCAGCGAAACAAATCTTTGACGAGATCAAACAATACCGTATCATTATCCAAAGATGCGAAGTCTGAACTCTATACATTCAGCTTTTCTTACACTCTCTCTTTCTTCATTTCATATTAACCTTCATCTTTTTGTAGACATACAGTGCAACGAAGGAAACATCGCCGTTCTCGCCCTTAGCGAGACTGAAGTCAATCATCCCAACATTTATCTCCGCCTTTGATTTTCAGCTAGCATAAATGAATGCTACCAAACCCGCTGACAATTTGTTTGATGGACTGAATGCTCTTGTCTTCTTGGACGCAGCCTTTCACCTTTCTTTTCTTCTCTCTGTCTTACTTCTAAGTGACCAAGATGCCATTAACAACAGATAGTCCTAGCTTTCGGAAGCTGGACTCTGCACTGTCCTCAGCAGCACACAGTGTTATTCTAAAGGTGCTGTCAGGAAGCCGGCTAGCGTGGTGATATATTATCTAGTTCAGTATGGACGGTCGATGGACAGACTGCTACTTCATCGAGAAGCACCTTTAAGACTGCTCTTAACAGGCCTGCAACACGGCGACCGCCCACCATTTTCCCATCTGTTAGACCAACACTGTCGTGTTCTGCTTCTGCGCGAGACGGACGTGTGGCAGACAACCATTTTGTTCCGAATTGTTTTACATTTGTCTGGTGCGGACAGGAACAGACATGAGTGGCACAGTAAAGCTCTTTAAAGCCATACTCACGCTCTTTCCACGCACAATGCTATTCCTCCTCAATATGAACCTGCTCGACTGTCCGCCCTTACAATTTAAGGACAGTTTTGAATGAAGCAAAGTTCAGAGCCATCAAATTTTCAAAGGGAAATCCAAATGTACCGAAAATCAAATTTGAATTTAGCATGTAGAGCGAAGTTCCAGAGTCTCCAACGTTAGCCACAAAATCATTGGTACCCGTGACCGTTACACACAACTTCGCCAGACTACAAATAAACATTTTTTTTTTCGGCGTAGCGACCACTGTGTAGAGAAAATGAGGAAGAAAGCGCGAAAAAGCTGATGGCAAGCAAGGCTGGCAGGCTTACTGTAGTGTTTCTTCTCATCTTAACATATTGGGGGAAAAAAAAACTACCGTCTGCAGCTAGGGCTGTTACCATGAACAAGGAAAATACAGCTGCAGGGAGTCTAGTCTTCGGGAAGCGAACCAAGTCGACTCCCATACTCTTTTCCTTTTCCCCATAGGATGACGCGGTATTTGTTTGTCTGGACCTTAATCGGATCAGGGAAGCAGAGGAAGTTAGCACGAGGACAAGGATCTGTTTAATTTGTATCGCCAGCCCGTCATACTTATCGTTGCATGTTCCCCTAACTCGGCTTTTTTCCCAGATTGAGTTTCCTTTTATGCTGCGACCGACAAAACGTTTCCGTTCAACGATTCACAAACAAGTGCGCCATGACAGCAGTAATAATAGGAAGTAAGACTAGTGTAACAGTTGTTTGTAACAAGCCATTCATAATGAAAGTGCATTTAAAGTTTTTACAGATCTTGTCTGTGACTGTGTCTGTCTGCGTCTGTGTCTGGGTTTGTATTTGTGTCTGTGTGTAGTTACATCAGTAAGTACTGAAAGACATGCTATATTACATTTATAGTTATCATAGATGATCCCATTTATACAATTATATTAACTGTCAAAACGACACTTTGTTAAAAAATACAGGGTAGTCTGCCTATGCTGTAATATACACTAATAAGTATGCTACACTTCTGGCCCTTTTCTAAAAAATTGATTCCATAGACCACACTTTTTGAAGTGTAAGCGTGTTCCTGCTGCATGTACTAGTTTGTTCTGAAGGCATGTAATATAAGGCGATAGTAAATGAGACTCGTACGCTGCATACGACGCCTGGAGTAAATCAAAAAACAAACACATCATAATTCGTGTATGGCAGCCTGGTGCTGTGACACAGGGCTTCACGAAATCTTGAACTCGTCAACAGGCATTGCTCATTTATCACGCTCTGTTGAAGAGATCACGAGCCCTTCAGGTGTTTAGCCGCCAGGTCCTCTGTCATCATGTCCTCTCGGGCTACCGACTCCACCCTCGACAGCGTTGGCGCCCTATTGTCACTACGAACGGTCCCGTCACAACAACTACCATGATCCGCTCTGTCTAACATCAGTGTTTCCCGCCCTTAAATCGCATCAGGTTGTTGTTATCTCATTTGGGCCTTTCGTCAGCTTCAGGTCTCATTAGCAAGGACATAAATCCTTGCTTGTCTCTAGTGACAGGTTGGAGTGGGGCCTGATCTGAACAGATCCTCTCCTGGTTTTCCAAGATACACATCTGATGATGCAGAGACCATCGTCAAGCCAGAATGGAATTATGGGATGCCAAGTACAGGAAACTAAGTCATCACGCAATGTCCCGTCCAAAGGAAAAAAAAAACACAGAAAAAAATCAAAGTTTCTTAGAATCGTAATGAATCAAAATAAATGCATAACTACGGTAGCATCAGTTCGAATTACTGTCAAATGAATTCAGCTGCTCGTGTAGACAGATACAGGAATTTCCCTTTAATGTTCCAAAAAGATCATTTACAAAAAGCAAGGTTAACTGAGTGGGCAAAAGTGTACTTAAGACATTCAGAAAATAATTTGATCAAAAATTTATAAACCTTGCTTTTGCCAAAAATGCATTAGCATAAGTATTGAAAGAACAATGCATTATATATTAATCTGACGAAAAGAAAAAAAAGCAATAGCATGTTAAAATTGTTTTCCTTCTCTAAGTACATGTACAGGCACTCATAGCGACCACTACTAATTATATGTGTTATTCATTGCAAAGGGGCAGTTTGTTTTTTCACTTCTGTGATGATGACCAGACAATTAGCACAGGAGCTGATTAGAAGCTTTCTTGTCTAAATGAAACACAGTTTTTATTGCACTACACTTTAGAGTAAGCGCGTGACCCTTGTGCTGCATACTGTGATTGGTGATCAACCAATCAACGAAAACCAATCTCCAGTTTAAGTGCAAAAAAAGACAGAGGCGCCACCCTGTGGCGAATAGGACAACTAATTGGTGGATGCCGGAGCAAAACCTCCGTCCCCGCTGGCCTCTGTCCATCCATCAGAAGCTGTCAAACCCAATCTCAGACAATTTCTGTTCAGAACACTCTATTTTCTCTCGTCTTCATTCCAGGATCCCTTCGATCCTAACTTAATTTCTGGCAATCGAATCGGTCTCCAAGTTTTCTCCGTGTTCAGAGCTGATCGTTAAGAAAGTTTGGCTTTTACTTCTCGCTCTACGAACGTCACATGATCAGGTCGTGCACGCTACCAGGCGATTAATTTACTTCTGGCTGCAGCGTCTTTTCCTATCTGATCAACATTGCTTTAAGGTTATGTGAAGTGTGTGGTGGAAATCCAACTTATTGTTTGCCCACTTTCTACAGGGGAAAGAATGATTTCAACTATATTCTAATATATTTTGCTGGGGCTTTTTCCCGCAGCATATGTTTGTCATTTTTGTTTCGCACCCACATGCATGAACCCATGCACAAAACGTACGTCCTACCATTTACTTTATGGTCGGTATCATGCATTTCATTTTTTTCTTTTTCTTCACTAAAAAAAAATTGCATGTAAATTTGCCTACATCCAGATTAGGATCTGACGATCTGTACATTGCTGGGCTTACTACATCTGTCTGTGTGTGTGTGTGAGAGAGAGAGAGAGAGAGAAAGAGATTCAAGCTTGTGAGCTCTGTATTTAGGACTTTACAAACCTATTCGGGCTATTACCCACCTCAAAACAAACAAACAAACAAACAAACAAACAAACAAACAACAAAAATTTCCAACAAAGTTTTACTTTTACTTTCACTCTAAGATAAAAAAGCAATATAGAGTGCACTGAAGGCACAATGTATAACCATGTTTCTAAGAACATTTGATATAACGCTGCCCTTTATTTCTAGGCAGAAGCTACAGAAAACAGGAGACAGCCTAGTAACGCTCATCTCCCTTTAGCGTCAGCCCCAGCAGTCTGACTTTGCTCTAAAGAATATTATCTGTGCTTCGTTGCGACCCTTCCTCACATAACACGCCTTTCGTTGCAACGGAACTTTTCAGACATGTTCCAAAAACTTTTCAGTATCACTTTACAAAGCTTAGGTTATTTTTTTATTTGTGTGATCGTAGTTTGTTAAAATCTATTGTAAATCAGTACAATATTCGAGAGAAATTTCATTCACTAAAAACTTTTAAAAAAATCTTGTTCAGAGACACAAAGAACAGTTCGCGTTGTTCCTGATTTGATGTTAGATGAACAGTGAAACAAACAGGTTCAAATACTTTTACCTTACCCCTTTCGCCCCTCAAAAAGAAAAAATAAAACATTCCCTCATGACCTGTAGGATAATGGTTTGAAGATTCTCACGTAGCTGGATAAAGATAACACAAACAGCGTTGTTGCCCTCCCTTCCCAAGCCTACCTGTCTCCAGCGCGCCGGCAAATGGCCAAACCATAATGCTGTTGTTCCCAAAGTTTGGCCAAACTTAGCAATAGATCGCTTTTCTTGATGAAGTCTTGCCTGCCGCGAGACATGCATAATGCGGCACATGCAGTCCTGTAGACATCTAAGACTATTGCAGTGGCTGTCACAACTTTCTAACGCTGTTCTCTATGAATAAAAAGATATTTTTATTTTTGTATAAGATAGACCCTTACATGCAAGAAATAAATTGATAATATGCATAAATACATCCTTAAGAGTAGGCTCAGAGATAAAAATCAGGTGGATGTATAGATTACGAAGCTGGTGATAAGGAGCATGAAGACGACTGCAATGCGTCTTGAATATGATCAACTACATTACAAAATAACTATCTTAGAATTTCAAGACAAAACATTTTCCTTTGAAATTCGTTAGGAATTTTATGCTAAAATTTACATAAACGTTTACAAACAAAATCCAACTAGGCGAACAAATAAGCACATTGTGAACAAACTAACGTCTCAGTAAAGATAACCAAACTAGGTTAGATGCATCTACTTGACCTCTGTGTGTATCTTACGGGTTATAGGCTAATAATTCTCCCTAACGAATTCTTCCCTTCGACCCGTGTTCTTCGATTAATTACTCATAACGATGTTCTGAATGGGTCTCTTACAAGCTGGAGATTCCAAACGAGCACCAGCTAGCCAGGTTGTGTCGCACTGTGTAAAGCCATATTTCTAATAAGGAAATGGCAGATTTTAAAGGTTATAATCCAAGAAAAAGACTATTTGAATATTTAATGGCAGAATTATAAAACGCTTGAAGATAACATAAAAATGATCCATTAAAAAAACTTTTACTGTCCTTTAAACTGATTGCATTTTTCTGTGGTCTCGGATTTGTCGATTAAATGGGATGTAACTGCCGAGGTTAGGTACTAAAATACCATTATGTTGTTGACTTACATGACTAACTCTCCGCCGAGCGCCTACCTTTACAACGTACCCAACAACTAAGCAATTCAGTTCTGAGAAGAAAGTTAAGTCTGATAGAAAGCTCATTCCAAACAGGTAAAGGTTTATCCAAAGCATCGTCTGGCTTTTAACCAATGACCCTACAAACAAAAGAAGACTACGACCCAGTGATGCGGTATTCTAGGAGAAGTGCTTTTTTACTTCCACCTAATTTATGAAGCACCGGAAAATAAGTAACAAATAAATAGTTTATTATTTATCATACAAATAGACTGACAACATCTGCTCACACAGAACATCTGGTTTTCCTGAAACTTTACAGTATAGTTAGTTTTGCACATTTTTATGAAAGGCAAATCTTTTTCATATGAGAGCAGCACGTATAAATGGGTAATATAAATATCTGATTGCAATCGTCTCAATGCTTTCTAATAACAAAAAGACAGCCAAGAGCTACTATTCAGTTTAAAACTGGTCAACAGAGACTTCATAAAGGCAGTGCATTAAACTGTTTGCACATAAGCAAACTAGACTCGGTGCATAATCCTGCAGGTAAAGGATGGTACGGGGAGAAGGTGATAGGTCAGCTGTACACAGCCCAGAGCAATGAAAGATTGTTATTAAAAAGAAATCTTAGCATCAAAGGCACACAGTGTACGTTGACATAGGTGTTGCTGGTGCTTTATCCGGCGCTGAAAGACGAAATGTTGCAAGAAAAGTGAAATTAATTACGATTAATACTTGTAATTTTACAATGCGGCAAGATATACGTGTGGGTGGATTGGTGGAAGGCGAAAAGGAGCGGCTACCCGGCGAAGACGTGTGGCGCCAACACGACTGACACATGCTTGCAAACACTCCAGCATCCAGTGAGAGTCAGCGACCTCCTGCTATTATGCAAGCACCGTTGCTGTGATCGTCAAATATTTACTGTAATAATTTATTATCTCCTACAAACGGTACACGAACACTTGGACTGTCGTAGTCCGCGCTGGTTTCTGTTCGTCTAAACATTCCCAGGAGAGCCACGCTTTCAGTTTTTTTTTTGTTTTTTTTTAATTCAAATTGTTTTAGATGAGCCAGCATTGTGTCTCTATGACAGCTGTTACCGTTGAAATTCACTTACGAAACAGCGATGCTGCGGAGAAGTGAGGCATATATTCAAACTATTTTATGCAACAATTATAGAAAAAAAAACTTGTTCAGTTCACATGTGCGAATGGTAACAGGGAGAAAAAGAAAGAAAGCAAGTGATAGTTATACTGAAGACGATATGAAAGGAACACAAGAGGGGAAAAAAATGAAGTATGACAGAAGAAGGAAAAGAAATCAAGAACACGTTTGAAGTAATTTGAGACTCGTTCCTTCCTTCGCTCGCTCTCTCACTCTCCACACACACACACCCCTGACACATTAATTTCTTTACATTATCCCCCCCCCACACACACACACACAATCTCTCTCATTATCCGGTAATACTACTTCAGAACGACAGATACAGTTTGTGATGGGGTTTTGCATGTCATACTTATGAATACTTAAATAAATAGTGGGATTGGGGAAAAAGTCATCAAAGAGTTAGCAAAGTTTACTGATTAATTGTTGGAGTTATCCACTGTCATGTAAGAAGAGATACGACTATAGAGATCCACTAGCTGCCCCTGTTTGCCCACTTGGCTCCCTCTCAACGTAATAATTGTTGATGACCATGCGGAGTACAACAAGGCGTGCAAACTTGCAAACAACGGCGGGAAAGTAACAACCTCAGCGTCTATCCCGGGAGTCGACCAGCCACATAATGATCTGGTAAGGCTACACCACACGGTGGCGCCACAGCGGATTTCCAGTGCATCTGGACACAGTGGCGCGACAGTCCTGAATCATTTGGATGGCTAAGAACTCTTGTGCGAACTCGATGCCCGAACGACGCGTGTTTTTGTGCACATTGAACACCCCTCCTTATGACGATTTGATATCTACCGTGCCATCTTTCTTAGAGAGAGAGAGAAGGGTGGAAAGAAAGAGCAAAATCAAATAGGGTAAGTTTTGTAAATATTCAAAACAAAATGCTGCTGAAGTTGTTTGGAGGCGAAGTGAAGAATTTTTTTTTTTTTGTGGTGTGGTGCTCATTTAACGATTGTTACTGTCCAGAAAAGCTGAGCGGTCATGAGGGAAGTGGAGCAGAAAGTGACTTATAGTGAATCCTTCAAAGTGCAGACTACAACTTTGTATAAACATATTGATACTCTTCCTGCACAAAACACAAAGTAGTTAAGCTCTCCAAGACCTTTTTTTCAAAAGAAAGTTGCGCTAAACGATGCTGATGCAGGTTTTGCGGCATCTGCTCTCTCACATCTTCTTTCCCCCAGTGAAATACTCCACTGCAGCGGGCCGCGGTACTGTCGGGCTCCCTGTCTGCTGTAGTGTATACGGCTCCTTCCCCCAGCTGGCAAATATCGTTGAGCTTCCCGCGGCTTCGCACAATAGCAACGACTTTTTCAAGATAGCATCCCTTTACATTTCAAAGTGCGGAGCAAATGCCAAATCCACGGATAAAGTTTCCAGCCAGCATGTGGTCTCTTAGTGCAATGGACTCCAGTCCTCTGTCTAAACACCAAACGATGACAGCGCCAACACAGTGTTTTCAATTTGTACAAGCTATAGGAAGAAAGCCTTCCACAAAAGGCTGAAAGCGTGTTCAGTTGGATTCCCTTCAGCACAAAAGATTCTTAAAAATATATTACATGAAATTACGCGAGCGCGTGTTTGTGTGTGTGAAAAAAAGGGAAAGAGAGGATGTTGATAGTCTAAACTAACACATCAGTTTGTGGTAAGAACTAGGGTAGAAAGTACATCCTAGGTAGAAGGCTTTCACCCCATCCTTCCATAACACGGTGCGACTTTCCGTATGTTATAATTGTAAATGAAACGCATGCATAAAAAGTAAAACAAACTTCATGAGCAATAAACAGACCTAACATGCAGTGTAAATGGTTGTACGCAAATAGGCAGTGTTTCTTACATGTACATGGCACTTATATGCAGCAGAATTTTGCTGGAAAACTTTTCGGTCAAAACATCACACTTTTATCAAGAAAAATCAGCAAAAATACACATGCTGATTCGACTCGCGCCGCACAAATAAACAGATACGACGCGAGTGCAACAACTCCGGTAAAACTGCAGAACATAAAATGGCGGCATGACCTTTTCCGGCGAGGAACCACTTCCGGTGTGGGCTGTCAGAGGGCGCTTTGTTAAGCGTTTTATTATACCACTTCCGCCGTACCTCCTTGAGGAAAAGACCTCCCTTGTCCTCTGCCAGATATATCAAAAATATCCAAATCAAAGCAGGCTTGTAATGGAAAAGAGCCGGCGCAAGTGAAAGCTTACGATGACAGGAACACAACGTTTAGATGTAACGATGTCAAAGCGTTTATCATTCTGTGATAGCAACCAGACACTGCAGGATATTAAGACGCCTCTCAGACCACCGAGTGCAAGACCACCACTCACCCTAAAGGGAAGCTACGTCGATCGTTTAGCATAAGTCACATATGCTTCTAGTCAAGAAACAAGATTATGAACAGGTTCACCTTCAACAGACGAAAGATTATAGATTTGCTAAGTACGATCACCTTAACACCGTCATGGAGTGCAGCGCTAGATATAAGCCTGTGTGATAACATATGCATAACATAGGATTTCTAGATTTATACCCATATGTTAGCATAGAGTGTCTATATTTACAGAGTTGAAAACCAGATCCAAACTGTAAATAGCGTATAGCCACAGACCATGTTTTCAATGGACAGAAAAAAAAACCATGATCAAATATTCGATATGTGACATGTTGTTATGGTAACGGCGTTAGGCAGAAAAGTAACGCGTGGCAAGATCTATGTCATAATAAAAAACCAATAATTGGGTACAGTAAGTACAAATGAAATTTGATTAGCACGAGGTAAAAGCTTTCTAATTGAATTCCAACCATCCTCACCGCGAACATGTGCACAATATTGCGGAGATGATGGGTGCAGTCTTATTTGCATAACTAAAGAAAGAAACGTCGCAGAAGACAGCCAGCACCTCCGGCAATATTTAATATTATTATTGCAAGGCGAGTGGCTGCGTTAAAACGAAAATTGGTGGAATAATCTTCACTCAACAAAACGCGTTCAACAAGCGGAGGAAAAAAATATCATCTGCTGTCATATTAGCACACCTGCGCAGAAAGCTTCTAGATAATTGATACTTCAAACCTTTCTTTGGCCACTCAGGAACAATGTCTTCGGATAAAGTAATTTCCTGACCGCCCTTTTGTTGTTGTTTTTTTACCATCGAGATTAGGCCTGAACAAAAGCACTAACGACAAAGAGAAAGATCTGGGCTTTCCACACTGATCACGAAGGAGTTGCACTGATTGATTCAACAACACTGAGAAATGCAAAGTTTTTGTGGAAAGTGCACGCAGTATCAGCTATTCCCTTGTATTTGTAGTCAAATTCTCATTATAGAAAATGAGATAAGATGAGCAGCTTAAACCTACTACATTTATTTCTTTACCCCTCTCCGACCACTTCAGCTTGCTGCTCGTGTGTTGGAAATTAGAGGATGACATTTGTAACCACGAGTTATGAAGTGCGGTTAGCGCTTCATAAAAAAACATAAACCTTGTATTCGATATAAATCAGAGCAGCCCAATCATGCGTACTAAGAAAAGGAAAGAGCTCCGTTTCTCTTTTTCTTCCAGACTGGAAATTAATTTATTCATATTGTCTGATTACTCTTGCTGCATAACTGTTAGCCTGTAGAGACGGGCTGTGCTCACAGATAGAAGAGGCATCCAATAAAGCCCAGAAGGGCCGTGCGATGTCTTAATATACGCTTCCGTGCGCTGGCCTACCAAGCGTGAAACTTCATCCTTCCAGTCGGCCATGATGAATTTCTTTTTCGACTCTAGCGATGTCTGCACCGAAGCAGTATCGCTCTTGTTCTCGTCTCGGAATTAAACTGCTCGAGCGCGTCATTTTCCGCTCGCTCAAACGCTCCAGTTCTTGCCCAGTCTAAAATTTTCGACAGCCTTATATTTCACTCTGCCTCATCGACAGAAGAGCCCTGGCAATGGTGGCGGCAGGGGCACATAAACGTTTTGATGGTGCGTGATATGATGTATTTTCTTTCTTAATTTGATGATGTAGACGCGAATTCAAGCGCACGCAAGATGAAGATGAAAACGAGGCTTTGTTGGCTGTCCCCACGCCAGTCCATTTTGGCATTGGAGGGCCCTGTTTTGTCTCTAACTGCAATAAAAATAGCATGTTCCCGTAGTTCTTGGCTTTTATTTTATGGAAATTAGATGGCTCGTGAAAAGGTCGACAAATATGTTTAGTCCTTTCAAAGCAATAGCTTCAAGTGGAAAACCAGCAACTGAATCATTTTGTAGAGGAAAAAAAAACGCAAGTATAAGACGGCTGTGTGAACGGCTATTGTAATGTACGGTTTATTTTCTTCCAAAGTGCGCGTTAAACCCTTTACATAAAAATCTCTCGCTTTTTTGCAAGTAGTGTAGATTATATTAGCAAGTATTACACGTTTTTTGTATACGGTAGAAAGTTGTGTGTCCACGTGGATTTCTTCTGACGATACCTTCACTATTGCGTTGTAAACTCATAGGTAAATCAATCTACAAGAAACAAACGAGTCACCTTTACAAAGTAATTACATCACAGCTATACAAAAACTTTTTCCCAAACTTACTGAAGAATTTAATCACCGTGTCCGGTTAAGAAGAATCTTCTGCGTCTCTTCAAAGACTTTACATTCACAGAGAAAGGTCAGTGTTTCCTTTTAAGTACTCTTCAGCACCCTGATGATAAATGGCAAATGCGTCAGCAGTAGTATTTGTTGTTTGTAGTCTTACAAAGACCTCTAGTTTGTTTTCACCCTTTCATCCGTGCACACACTCAAGTTCTCATCAACCAACACATAATGACGACACTTGAATTAACTAATGTTTATCAGGAATGAAACATGTATTTTAAAATGTTCTTATGCAGCCAGGGTGTTGTAATTGCAAGGCACACAACGCATATTTTAGACGTTATTCAAATAAGATGAAAAACTGACTATGAGGTTTGTCTTGAAATTCTTAGGTTTGTTTTATTTTCCCTGTAGTCGGAAGTTTAAATAATTAGTTGAATAGTAACATATCCACAGACAGCTAATAATATATTGTCGATTGCTGTGTTGTTTTGTTTTGTTTTTTGTTTCGAAGTCATTTTATGTAATTGGAATTATCGCAAGAATAGTGTCTTGTCTACAAACAGCAGGCATTTTCTTGGGTCTTTTAAGTTTTCTTTTCCTGATTATGGATTTTAGTAAAAGAAAAAGGGTTATATTAATTAGAAACTCTCAACTGTCTCGAAATCTGATTGACAAGGAAAAATCTGAACATACCTGTTGCATCTAACAAACGTCGAGAAATAATTATATACTGACACTCATTAGAGTACTCCAAATCTGTGAAAAGTCAAACTACAAGAGGCGTACACTAAGAGTCCATCATAGGCGAGGCAGTAAAATTATTAGAAAGCAAATGGCATTAATCAGTGTTTGTTAAAGATTACTAAATCTGGTTCCAAAACCGATTATGCTAAGATGGATGTAGACTACTGAAAACATACATTTGATGACAGACCATCGCGAGGAAACACAAACGTTTGCAATGTTCAAAAAAAGTCAGAGAAAAATCAAACCTGACCACGACTTTGATGCTAATTTATCGCCTCGACACCAGACGTAGCCTCATCGAAAAGCCCTATACATACGAAGGACATTCGAGAGCTCGGCTCCCCTGTGGTCTGCCTGCTGACCCGTTGGCAGGCTTTGAAGTACCGCAAGGTCACGTCTCCCTTCTGCGAGTGTGAGTCACCCCCAAGCTCACTGCCTTCTCTGTACACAAAGTAATCATGAGTCTTTGTTTAATATTTCCAAGATTTTCATCTCTAACTTGTGAAAACCACTCCTTGTACACACTTTCGCGATTTCTTTTTAGACGTACATGAATGCTCTTGATTACTAATAAGATCTCCAGAGCCATTCCAGCAATACATCTTTATAATATTCTGTGTGCTGCATGCCGAATGTGGGCGAGCAGAGAAAGAGAGAGAGGAGGAGGTATCACAGGAGAAAAAGAAAGTGTGTGTGTGTGTAAAAATAAAGTCATTCCTTCTTCCCTGAAGTCAAACTAACGACCCGCACAGCAGCCCTCGTAACCTGTGCCGTGCCAGCCCTTGCCAGCTAGAGGGCCGGTAGCTTTTGATGAAGCGGAACTTCATTGCAGGCAGATCGCCAGCCATCGGCCTCCAATAATTCCTCATATTGCGGGCTGCCTTCGATCCGCCAGCGTTATGGGCGCTGCCTGTAATATCGCACGGCACTGGGTGCCGACGAACGAGCCCCGAGCTCGAGCCGACGTATAAATCACACGCTAGCGCTGACTCGCCACGACTCCGGTAATTAAGTAATTTGTATAATAGAGAAGCAAATTACAAAATCGATGGGGCGGAATTCAATGACGTCCGCGGAGGCATTAGTCGTGAGTCGACCGTTTTGCGGAGTGATCTCTTTCCTGCTCTGGCTTTACAGCTGGCTTCTTGATTCTCTTTTTATGGAATGCGAGTAAAAAGCCGAAGCGCGCGTGGCAGGAAGCCGGCGTGTAGTCTTTATGAGCTCGGCAAATTGAGAAATCCAATTTTGCGCATTGTAATTTTACTTTTAAGCTTCCATCGGTTATGTCTTATCCAAATATAATTTCAGAGCAAGCCCTGTGAGAAAGCAGCCAGCTATCGGAAGCAAATAAGTGTCGTCTGTCAGAAGCAGCGAGACAGTTTTCTCCTCCAGCCCCTCCCCGCGTCATTTTTGTTGCCGAGTGTGGTGGCACGCGGGATGCATTTATCACGTGCTCCCAAAATGCAAAAGGCGGTAGAAGCGGGCGCGCATTTTCATGTTGTCATCTTGCAGTGACGGCGGGGGGTCATAACACTGCAATGATGTATTGCGATTTCACAAGCCCACAGTTTTGCAATTCTTTCTGAAACTTCATAATGGACTGCAATTCTTTGACCCTTTCTATGGCTTCATCTCTCCACTCCATACCAGAGGTCGACCGATTTTAAAACCGCATTTGGAGATGACAAGCTAGGAAGAATAATGGAATAGTCGTAATAAAATCCCTGTATCGAAAATGCCATTAATCACGGGATATGGAGACTGTTGATGGCTTTGCGTCTCTGATTTTTTGGCTGACTATTAATTTTCAGTCGGTAATAAAGACAAGTTTGCAATACTTTGTTTTGAGACTTTCTTTTGCAGGCAATTGTTTCTGCTTCGCATCAGAATATGATTCTCCTAAAGGCAAAACACGTAGTTGCTTTCATAAAGATCTTTAAAAATATATTGAAAAAATCTGTAGAGATATTGCTTTTGACAACACGTGAATAGAGATGTTTATTTCAAATGTTTAGAATGTTTCTGTTTTAATTTTGATTCTGCTCTCTCTCTCTCTCACACACACACACGTGCGCATTAAACAGGATACTAACAAAGCGGGCTAAAAAAAAAAGAAAAACCAATAGAACTGGTTGACTATAGGAAGAGTTATAGCACAATAGACCACATCTACACGCTCTCTTATTAAAGAAACATCTCTTACAGTGGAAGAAATCAAAAGTGGCTTTACTGGATTTTAAATGTTCGTTTGACTTAGCTGATAAAAATTTAGTGTAGAAATTTTGATGAAAAATACTGTACATGAAAGAATGTACCAGACACTGCGAAGAGTTGAAAGTTCAGTCTATGCATGTGTCAAAAGAAAAATTTGTATACACCGATTTCTTAGAATGTCCAAAAGGAGTCAAGCAAGGATGTTTGCTCAGCCCTCTGTTTTTGTTTTGTTTTTGTTTTTTGTTTTTTTAATCAATGAACTAGCGACAGAAATAGGTACAAGAAGGAAGCACGGCATCCATCTGCTACTCGAAGCTACAGAAATGTTTTTGATGATTTACTGATGAGGTTGCATTGATCTATGAAACTGTTGTGGGACCAGAGAGCTTAGATTCTGCTTTACTTTGTGAAATATTATGCTTGAATCTCCGCCATGTTATAATGAAGAAGTCGATGACATTAAATATATTAAGTGTCATAGACTCTCTCTCTCTGCTTCTGAGACAAAGGAAGAGCGAAGCTGAACAAACAGTAAAAACAATGTTGGGGTAGGCCAGCAATTTTTCAGTTGCAGTTTATGTCCCATTCATTTCGTGTTTTCCCTCTCTAATTATTCTCGTGTAGTTTTTAATTTTATTTTCCTCTCTTTCTTTGTTGATTTCTGTTGTCATTTCTGTATTTTCTAATCCTTCAGTTTTCAGAGAGAAAATAAAAGTCTGTTCACTGTGTCATTCACATACTTCCAAACAGTTACCAGTGGAGATTGACGTGTACAGACGTTAAGTACTAGCGCTCAATAAACTACAGTAAGACGACCGACAAAGCAGCAGAGCGCTAGCGTTACGCGGTCAAAGAAGAAAAGAAGTTCGCGCAAGCAAGTGAAGTAACTCTACTTTCTTATACCTGCACTCAGTGAGGCAGGTCGTTCATAAATCCCTTTAGAATACTTTTTCGTCGTTAGAGCTGAGGGATGATATCTTGCTCTTAGACAAATACAATACACACACACACACACACATATGATATGTACACACAGACGTACATATAAACCAACAAAGTACATCTGCGCATGATTACAAAGACGTATACATCAGCTCGGATGTGCAGAGACACAACGTTGAACTATTTTGATTGACGTATTTCTCCCGCAAAAAACAAAAAACCAAAAAAACAAAAAACAACAACAACAACAAACAAACAAGCAAACAAACAAAAAAAAAAAAACCCATGCAATTTGATTTTCTTGTGGATGTCAATTCATGGTTGCTTTTCCTCCCTGTGTGATCAACTAAAAATACAAACAGGCTGAACAAGGCCAAATCAAAGATGGAAGTACTTTTCGATCTGTCCGTCAAAATAAAACGATAAAGTGGCAAAAGAACATGTGCAATCACTGTCCGGTTTCAAAACTAATCACAAAAGAGTTGTCTCTCCTTCTCGTTTGAAACATCAAACGGCCATCGGGGTGTCACGAAGCACACAAGGTCGTGTCATTTTGCAGTTAATGTACAGACAGTCACATCCATCGCTGGCCATCTTGCAATCACAAGCAATCATGTCCTGCTCAGACTCTGATACGCTGTGGCGAAGTAATCGGCCGCTCCACCATTCTGTCTATGCTCCACTTGATCCGAGGGTCTCCTCTGATCTGACACCGTGAGCTTATTTCATCTGTGATCTCTCTACAATTTAACTGTGCGGTGCTGGGGCTGCTTAATACCTAGAAAACTGATTTCTCTCTGATGAGTTTAAAAAAAGTAATCATTCATCATTTTTTTTATTTCCTTCTTTTCTCTTTCTTTATACTAAATTAGTGTTCTTCTTTTCTCTTCCCCCCTCCCCCGGCGTCTTTCTCTCCATTTCAAGCTGTTATCTTTGTATGGTTTTAGAAAACGAATTTATTTTTAAACATTCTTCAAAAGGGCCTCCCTTAGAATTTTTTAATCCATCGATGATAGTGACATTGTATATCAGTATTGAATCGTTTTCCTTTCATTAGTGTAGGGGCTTTTCCATAAACCAATAACCAAATAAATAAATAATATGTCAGGCAACTACCTGTCTCTATTCATCTGTTTATAAAAAAACAATCGCATTGATGTTACTTTGAAAATGTAATCAATTTTAAGTATATCGTAAATTAAATCAGCTTAAGAAATAACATGAAATGAACATGTATTTCAAATGACTTCTAGCAATTACAAAACACTGATCTCCAATGCTTTCTCTAGAACTCTGTTTAAAAAGAGGCCCTAAAACACAAATCAGAATCCTTCCTCTGAAGTTAGAACAAGAGCACTCCATCTTCAAATTCTTTTAATTTGCTACCTGTACTTTGCTTGCCAAATGTGTCCCCTGCTCCACTTCATGTGTATTTTGGGGGATAAGTAAATATCTCATGGAATAGACTGAGTATTATAACATTTACATCACGTCTATTTGTCTTTATTGAAGAGCGCAGACACTATTTTTTTACGCCAAAACATCGCAAAATTCTGTTGTTCATGTCACTCACTCACTCACTCACTCACTCACTCACTCACTCACTCACTCACTCACTCACTCACTCATTCACTCATTCACTCATTCACTCACTCACCGTCAACAAATTTGACGGGAGCAAAATTCTGCTTAGAACCGCTTGAGAGGAAGTTGTCTTTCGGTAGTTGTTCCTGGAAACGGGCAATTGCTAAGGGGAGTAGTCTAACAAACACCCCGGTGACCTTTAATCACCACGCGTCTCCTGTCTGCTAATTACTCTGTGTGAGGAACTGTACTGAGTTTTACATGAGGTTTCTCTTCCTCCACCAAG
Organism: Pomacea canaliculata; assembly: GCF_003073045.1. NCBI lineage: Eukaryota > Metazoa > Mollusca > Gastropoda > Architaenioglossa > Ampullariidae > Pomacea > Pomacea canaliculata. Next base: position 13,503,318 of record NC_037594.1, on the reverse strand, counting down.
ATTTCTGTTTTGATCACAATGAAGGACGAAAAAATCATGAAAATTCACCCGAAAACATTACGGCATGTAATATTCTCTGTGTGAGTGTGTGTGAAGAAGCATACATTTACGAATCCATGCGGATGCGAGTGTGAGTGTACGTACATAAGATTGTTGTAGGTATATGTTTTTAAAGATACAGAGTATTTTACCATACTCGCTGCATAGAAACGTACTGACGTTAGACGTTGAATTAAAAATGTAATGTTTGGATGCGAGATCAATTTGTGTAGGAGTTAATTAATGCTTCTCTTTCCCCTGACAGCGGTCATAATCAGATCATACAGAGCCAGGCCCCCCATTCAGACATGGACACGGCGTGAGCAGGCTATTCTGTAGGGACGAAATTCCCTGCTCTCCTCCAGCGCTCCAAACGCCAGGGTGATGAAAGCTGGACGCACCGCCGGGAGTCGACAAGCGCTGGGGGGGAGGACCATGTTGGGTGGCGTGCGTGCGGCACGTGTGCCGAGGTTTCTTGTCACGGGTGCACGAGCGCCATGGCCTCTGCTGTCGGCTGCAAACGAGCGCCCAAACCCCCCCTGGCCTGTCATTCATCACACAGTTAAACGGCCATAACGCCACAGCACTGTTGATGAATTAAACGCATACAAACTTTGATACTCTCCCGCCCGCTTCATCTAGGAAATTAAAATCTCGCCACGCACTTTTGCCGATATCTCAACTGTAAACATAACGAGTGATCGGGCGCGAGACTAATCATATTTACTTTTCGCGCCTTTTTGCACCCATCCCGACCGTTAGAGCGCCACGACAAAGAGGCAATCAATCGCTCGCCCGTTGCCATCACGGCGAATTGTCCCACGCACCGCTCCACTTCCCAGCACCAGGAAAAAAAGACAGTAATCCCCAAACTGCAGGCAAACAAATACGATCAGTTTTCATGGTTAGGGTTGGCACAGCCAGAGAGGCTGTCTTCGATTGATGTCGACATTTTATCAATTTGCATTCAAATCCTTCCTGCAGGGCCCTCCCAAGAGCTGACCCCAGCCTTGTGCAAAAAACTGATATGAACGAAGATCCGTCGTTTGATGGTTTATTTGTGTCGGCTATCAAAAGCGTCGAGATTTCAGGACCCACGTCCCCTCTGTCTTTTTAAAGAGCGAGCTGTAAAAAAATATCCCTCCCCGAAGAGCATCATCGGCTTGAGACTCCATAACGGAGGCATCCCTTATTACGGCTATCTCTTAGCTTTCCCCTCCTGCCATGTCGCAAGCAGTTTTTAAAAAAAGGAAAGAAAAAAGCTACACCACACAACAGAAAGCAATGGAAAAGCACCCGGTCGATGACGGAGCGCGTGCATCATGTGAACGAGTTCCACTGGAGTGTGCGCAACGCTCACAATACTCGTTCTATTCACTTGGTTCTCTAGTGTACTGTTCTGCAGGTCCAGTTCTTTCTCACCAAAAAACCCCATTATCCCCGATCATATTGGGCCTAAATCTGAATTGAACTACCACCAAATAAAATAATTCTCATCCTAATTACCGGAACGGGTAAAAACACATGTCTACAGCGAGATGTTGTGTTCACATACCTTGTCTGGTAAAAAGAAAAAAAGTCGCACATCACCGAGGTCAACTTGAAGCTAAAACTCAACATTTAATATAAGTAAAATTATAATAGAAGATTAGAAGGAGGAAAACAAAAAGATACAAACAAACCAGGCGAAAAGGAAAATAAAATAGATAAGGGGATACCAACAGATTTTGCTTAACTGTTCAGATTTAAAAATACCGACTTCACAATTAAATTATTCATTTCTACACCACAAAGGTTTTCTAATAGCACACGTCTATTTGTAAGTTTTGACAAATGCACTCTATTCAGCTGTGTTTATTGAGTTTCTGCCGCGTGCTCCTCACTGATTTGTTTTATCCATCAGCTGTTTCTAATGATGTTAATAATTTCTGTATTGGAAAGTAATTTTTTATTTATGCATGTATATTAAAGAAATATGTATGTGTATGATTCAGTCTGATTGAGAACATTTTTAGTCGAAATGCATGCCACAGACTTTGCAAACTTTACAGACAAAGCAAGAATAAAGAACTGGTGTCGGTGATAGTGGGGGTTTAACACTTTGCTTTCGGGCATCGAACATCCATGAATTATCAGAGATCTTAAAAGAAACAACGATTAACTAAATTTAAATATTCCTTTGATCAAAACTTCATGATGTCCTCAATCTGAAAGTTTATTAGTTTTTCTAACCACGACAGTCCCTAACAAAGTGCGAGAACGTCATCCTCGGGCAAGAGTTGGGCTACCACTCTTAAGCACAATGACAAAAGGATGACTGCAGCATCAAGAGGCTCAGCCTGTTAGTGCTCCCTGGCGGACATGTGATGGATCGGTTCTGCAAATCCTTTCAAAGATCGCCACTGCACAGAACTCCTGACGACACAGTGTCTGCGTCTTCAGGGTTAAGTGACACACATGCGGGCACATATGCTTGTGGTCAGGCAACATAACCAGGCAGGAGTGTATATCAGGCAAGACTAGGATAAGCTGAGATCTGTACAAAACAAGATTTTAAGCTCAGTAGTTTCAGTGAATGATGCTTACAGAAATAGCACAGCTTCAGGGTGAGCAAATACAAAAGAGGCGCTGAGGCAATTAGCATCGTGCACTATCAGAAAAACAGTTGCGAGTGCTGTTGTGCCACGAGCTGTGCCTTTATTCCGCGTAAGCTGCTGACCCCAGCGTCCTGTTAGTAAACACATGTAGTCGGCAGGAAGACCTAAATGACTGGTTAGTAGTTGTAAATATTACTTAAATTTACTCCACTGTGCTGACAGACACTTCATGCGATGGTGTCTCTTTACGCATCTTTTCAAGGTTCTGTCTGGGAGAAAGAGTTTAGTATTGTTTGATTCTAACAGTTGTATCCATGTCAACTTGCACACATGAAATGCCGATGACTTATATACTTATATATTGTTCAGAGTATATGATATCAAAATGCTGGAGGTCACGATAAATTAGGCACAGCTCTTATAGTGCCCTAGAAACTTATCCCTGGCTAATAGAATTAACTCTCCCTCATCATTAGCTGGGACAACCACTCATACAGCTCAGTGTCTTCATGTTGGGAAATTTGTGACCACCGCTCTTCCCTTCTCCTCTTGATTTAAACAGCATGGCGCACGCTTTGCTTGATATCGATCGAAGAGAAACCTGTAGACAACTTCACTGATTGCGCGTGCTCTCCATCTTCGGATCATCGCAAGGGTTAACAGCATGAATATGAAGTGCAGCGAGAGACCCGTAGGAAACTGAAATACACCACGAAACTGTTCTCTTCGAAGAAAATCGACTTCACATCTTTATGATCCAAATAAAGATGGATGAGGTTGCCAAAGAGATGAAAAGGGATGACTTTCGCCACTAGCGCCCGAGGCAAGCTGGAAAATATGTTTTAGAGAAAATTGCTTGACGAATTGTTTTTGTTTTTTCTTCTTGATGCGGAAGTTACAAGCGACGAGGGAAAGGTTTCGCGCATTGGAATGTGTGGAACGTGCGCGCACGTTAAAAAATTCCAGATCTTTTCTCAAATTGACCAGTATGGACAAAATAACACTGTAAAACCTCAAGTTGGTTATGTTTACATTGAAGAAAATTTTTATTACTCATTTGATGTTGCGGCCCTATGGTCCTCGAGGAGTAACAAGGAATAAACTAAACTTTTATTTTATGTTATTTCTTAATAATCATTTTATAATTGCGTTGTGCTGAAGGGTGAAGCACAAAATACTAACAAAAATGTCATCAGTTTTCATAAATTAAATATATCTTTTGGAAAAACAATAGAGAGATTAAAACTAATGAATCTCTAACTTGCATATGAAAGAACTTCTAGTCACCGCAATTTCACTTACTTCTCTAAAATACCTTCCAAAATCTTCCAGCCCACAAAAAGTCGAAAACACGGTCAATATTTACCAGCCTGCACAATCCCTTGCCACTGCACAAAGTCCTGAGAAACTGCTCAGTTACTTTGTCTGGACGGTTACCATAGAAACGCTTTTGTGTTTATTAATGCATGCACAGTTGACTCGGTAATAAAGGCCGACTCACACGTTGCAATATTTTCGCTTGCAATTGTGCCTTAAATGTAACATTGCAGCACCTTTTGCACATTGCAACATCTCACGTGGCAAAGGCCACCCGCAGCTGACTTTCAAGGCGAACATCCGTGTGCAGGACTGTGGGTATAAAGCACTATTCCAGAAAACTTGACGGAAATAAATTTGTCTTAGCTACTGCGGCTTCCGCAAGTCATTATACCCGAAAAAGCAAAGAGAAGAAGAAAGTGTGTGTATGTGAGAGAGACAGTGGACAGCAAGAAGTTGAGGCGCCTATGAGTGACCTTTTAAAGGGAAGATCATCAGAAGGCTTCCGAGAGTGCAAGCACTTTCTGCGTAACTTTAAGACATTTAATGAACTTGTGAGAGTGATATAGCCTGCAATCCGAAGATAAGACACTGCCCAACGCACGAACAATTTCAATTCTTCTTTAGTCTTATTCCAGCTTACGTTGTCGGGATAAATTTGATCAAAATTACTTAGGTAATGTTCCTACATCGATAACAATTGAAAACATCTTTCCTCTGACCACAGAGCCATTTTTCTGTTGTAAAAGGGAGCCCACTCATTTCCAGCATTAGGACTGGCAATAACTCGTGCAATGTCAGGCAAACTTTGTCAGTAACCTCAAGCAATTACTGGTGATATATTGGCAGTGAAGTCAAGCTGACATAAATAATTTGTCCACTCACTGACAATAAGACATTTTTTTGTTTGCTTACTCTTCCTTGTACTCGTGTGTTCAAGTATCAAAATATCGCACGAGCGTCCATCTAAACACGCAAGCAGTTCAACTGGCTGAAAGCTAGCAAGCTCGATAGTCTCACCTCAGAACACAAATTGGAAGTGCCTGCTCGATTCAAAAAACGGGGAATCGACAGCCAGCAAGAAGTAAAAAATAAAACATTGTATGATCGAAAAACTCAAACTGAGTGTGGAAGGTGGCAGAATGGGAGATTATTTATAAGAAAATATTTTCACTTAATGAGAATTTTTTAATTATCTGAGGTCCCTTTTGGAACGCATCCTTCGAATAAATTGCGTCTTCTGCTGCGGTCCACAGGATGCGTGACAAATGCAGCAAATGAAATAAGGAAAAGCAACAGTGTGAAATGTCTGATGGTGAAAATCTACCCCTAAGAATGACTGTGGTAGGCCAGTCGCTACATTAAGAATACAGTTGAGCCAGCGAACAAGCATTCATTTTATTGTTAATCGCCAGCAATAGCCTTCTGTCGATTACCATTCAGCGTCTCCACTTTGTGAAATCCATTAAAGCACAAACTAAGAGGGCCTTAGATATAAGTTATTTGCGTCCAGAATTGATTAATAATCACCTATGTCCCTCACATAGCTTCCTGCGACAGTAGCACTCAATCTGCAAAATGTTAGTTTTAAACGCTCTGACCCCCTGAACGTGAAGTCCGGATCAAAGCTTGCTGCTCAAAATAACTATTGGGAGTCTTTAGGGTAACAAAAGGCTGACCTCTGACCGCGAATTGGGACCGGTGATCTCGAGTTTGTTTCTTAGGTCAGCCGATCCTGTGCAGCTGTGTTGACGGAGACATGAGTCCTTGGGCTGTTGTTTCTCATATGACGAACATTATTAATATAGTCGACAACAGCGGCTGAATGGCCACTGATTTTAGCAGCAGTTTTGAATATTGTGCATATCCCCTAGATAGGATCGAATGAATGGAAAGCTAATAAATGAATCTGGACATTAGTGCCAATATTTTTCATTGCTAGATTTGTGAATGAAGGCAGAGGATACATTTAAAATGTAATGTAATTCATCTCTGGACTTCTGTGTTACTAGGCAGCAAGTTTAGTCGACATTAATTCTCAGTCGAAGTGTGTGAGGAAAAAGAAATGCAGCAGAGCAAGAATCAACAGGGAAAAGAGGTGGTGGTGGTGGTGGAGGGAGAAGCCAAATGTCACAACTTGTTCAGATTGCAATATTTGAAGCAGAAAAACTGTGTCCTTCAGTTGGTTCTCATGCTTGACGGGAACGAGCTTAGTGATGTAGAACGTCCTGGAGTGTTGTGCATGAAGTGAGTGACAGGCAGGCATGGGGAGCAAGTGTCCCGGGACTCGGGCAGCCGTCCCAAGCTTCGCCCGGTGTCGAACATGACTGATGTGTGAAGGCAAGGGTCAGCTCGCCGCGTTGGCGCAGGAATGATTGTCTCAAATCGCCACAAATAGTGCGGAAAATGTTTTCATAACCCGACTGGGGCCCCCCGCGGCAAGCAGATTGAGCCTTGACGGGCCATCTCTCGGGGGTTGTCGCGACTTCTTCTTCTCGCGACAGGAGGACGGAGCTGGGGATGCGCGCGGAGTGCTTGTGAACCCCGCGGACGATCAAGCGTGCCAAATTAAGGGCCATTAAGGGCGTGCTAAACGCCCGCGCCAGTGCTTGCTCTTTTTGTCGCCTTTTCTCAACTTTCCAAAAGGGCATGGCAGGCATCAAACCATCCCTTCAACAGCAGTAAGGGGTTCGCCGGCAGTATCATACTGAAACACGCTGACTACCATCAATATTGCCAGTGACACGTGTGACTTCAAGCGACACTACCCTGTTCACATGCTAGTAAAATCCCGTGATGTCAGTAAGACTATTTCATCTCTCTCTCACACACACACACACAATTGCAATCCTTAGTCAGGAACTCAGTCTTATTCATTTCCTATTTCCCCACCACTTGTGCTCCCTACCCTTGATTCCTTCCCTTCCTCCAATGCCTTCGCCTCTTCTTCTTCCCTTCTCCCCTATCGGGCGAGCTCCTTGCTGCCTTCGAAGCTCCCGTCTTCCAATTCATAGGAGGCGCAGCCATGTGGTTATCGGAGGGCCAACTAAGCTGCGATTTTCTCTCATTTTATGGAGACATTCTATCGAGAGCCCGGCTACCTCGGTCTTTAATGTAATGCATAAATTTGCGCGGGGTTCCATTCTGAAGCAATTTGCCGGGCATTAGTCGCTAAACTCCCCGCCCGCGATTCGGCCCGATACTCTAGCGCCTAGCTGGACGGAAGCTAATCTAGGTCTAATGCAGGGCCTAGGAAATGGGTTGAATTTTGATGCACTCGATATTAAGTTTCTATGGCTCTTCATAGTTTGTCGTGCTTATCGGCGACACCCGGGGCCCGGGGCTGCCAGAGAGGCGACGAGAGGACCAAGGGAGGGCCGGCACAAGGCGCCGTGCCGCATGATGAGCAGGCTGATAACGGCAGCTTGGAGGTGGCCGCTCGGAGGCGCGCACGTGAACTATAGCATCTTGGCTATTCTTGTCAAAAAATGGTTGACTTGCGCCCTAAATCGTTTGAAATCTCCCGCAACAATTGTGAGGGATCGCCTTCATCGTTGTTCGACACAAGTATCAAAAACTGGACAGTTAATTCATCTGGAGGCATTGTCATAAAGCTAAGAAAGTGTAACAAATCCATAATTTTACAAAGAAATGTGCCTCTTTCTATATATCAAAAACAAACAGAAATTATTAGAATTATTATCAGCTTTTATAATAATAAATTATTTTGTACCAAAAAATTCCACCACAACCATCACCAGCGCTACTGTGTTGGCCACAAGTACTACTACCGCTTTTATTTTTCATTGTAAAGGGTAGGCAAAAGGAACACATGCAGCGCAGCTCCTTACTTAATTCTTATGGACAACTCTGTTACTTGGAAACAATATTCTGCCTCTTTTTTCTTTTCTTTTTTTCTGTAAGCCATCTATACAGACACTTCCAAGCATCACGACTAGCGGGGAGGTGCAAGTCTAAGTCGCCTATAAGAGAATGAATGGCTGCAGAAAGGAAGTGTATGTCTCCATGTCTAAGACTGCAGAAGACTGTGAGTTTTTCATTCCATTGGGACGAGCTCTGCGGTGACAAATGTTTACCGCCCACCATTTTCGTGTCGTCAATCGCACCCCACGTGACAGCGATAAACATGGCCGCCTTAATTAAGCCTCTCAGATGCCCGCGGCTGTGATTGAAAATCTATAATTGTTACCCAGTCAGGACCTTTGGTCATTCATCTTCCTGCCTACCTTGTGCCCAAGAGAGCCGGATTAAAACATTTGCAGCCTCCATCCCCAACTTTCTTATCGATACTTGCATCCTCCTCCCATCCCTAAAGCCAATTTCCTCTTCTGGCTTCTGTACGTCTGTCTGACAGAAGTCGAAGAGATCTATATTCCCCAGGAAAGAAAAATATAAGGCACGTATTTACAACGAAATAATTTTCCGTTAAGACTTCCTAGACATACTGGCATAATATGCATAACAAAGGGTTGCAAACTACTGGGAATTTACAACGAAGTCCAGGTCTAGTTTGAGAAGGATGAAGAGACGATCTGAAAAGAACCGCAAGTCATCAGGCACCAGGAGAAATACCAATGTAGAAGCCTAAGCGCTCTTGTATAATGACAGCCTACTGGAATATGAGTATTACCACTGCTGACATTCAGAAAACCCCAAAAACAGCCGAGGAGGGAACAAGAGGGTAGCTCAGTCAATAAAAATATCTTAAACGGTCAGGCGTAAAAAACAAAAACAGGTAAGAAACCGGAACAAAAATAAATGCGTACGTATAAACTGGCGCAGAGTTTCAAGGGCTGGCTTTTGTAAATTTGTATTACTGTAGTATGGCAAGCGACAGTGAGAAATACGTCTTTATCTACTTTGGGGACGAATTTCTCGACCACGAATCCAGAAGGAAAAAAGAAATCCTACGATGGGCGTCGTTTTGAGGACCGATACACATAGGCTACTGGGAGCGAAAGAGCTGAGCGCACCTGGCGGAAAATGAGAACCTCGCTAAGTACCTCACGCATGTCTGCTTCTCTATGGACCAGATACCCAGGGTGCCGCATCTATGAACACATTAGCAGAAAGTGGACTATGATGGATGGTATCCGACACCTTTGACGATCCTTCTTGCCCCTCCTTCGTGCTCTGCCTGCAATCAATGGCTGAGAGGTTTCTTGGCTCTCAACCCTTCGCGGCTGGCGGCTGGGGGCTGGGGGAAAGGATCATACGAACTACACCTGATCTGTTTCGGCAAGGTATCATCCGCTTGTTCGTTATATTAAGCGACTGACTCTGCAAGTTAAAACAAGTTATAATTGTTCGACTAAATAAATAAACAAGCAAAAATAGTTTGTATGAAAGTGTAATTTTAAGAAATCTAAAAGCTAAAAGAAAACCCGGAAAAATTTTGAAAATTTTGTAAAATAAACATGCCCGAAATTCTCAAGCCAGAAGTCCTTTGTGAATGTATTAAAAAAATGTCTGCCGTGTTGTTAAATGAGATTTAGAGGAAAGGAATATAAAAGTATTGATAGATTCCAACCCCCTTTTTTTTCTTTCTTTCTTTCGCGTTCCAGAGACTATGTCCGTCAGAATGTAAGTTTTTCTGAAATTATGAAGTGGGTTATTTTCTCCATGTTTGCTTTGGTGCCCGAGAGTTTCTTATTGTTGACTGACCCTAAATACAGTACAAGTGATATTTAATGCGTGAGTGTGTGTAAATACGCGTAAAAGAGACAGAAAAACAAAAGAAAAAAATAATTTAAAAAAACTCGACTGATAAATAATCATGCTCTGATCCCCTTCTAAAGCAAAATCTAGCTATTGACAGACGGTACTGTTATGTTGTAGCGGTTCTTCTTAGGCATTTTGAGCTGCTGTGCTCATGGAACCCTGACGAGAGAATAAAGTCCAGAAGACACTACACCCCATACCACAGGCTCTCTGACCATTGTCCTATTCATATGGTAAAGTCCTTTCTATTGATACTGTGATTTTCTTTTCTACTTTCGATATGCTGGGCCAGAGATGAAGGGCGGGTGTCGCTTTTCGTGATCTTTGAGTCGAGGGTGAAAGGACAAGTACCCATAAACCATTAAAGGGATTAAAGAGAATAGGTGCGGAGAGGCATTAAAGCGGGTGTCGCTAAACGGATGTAATCACTGGGTAGGTAACGAGTCGTAAAGGCAACGACGCGCCCTGCTGGATCAGAAATCTGCATGGTATCGGTGTCATGGGATATATGGCTACCTAGCAAATTATTTACACTTTAAAAATACTGTTTACATTCTACAGAGTTCTACCTGGATTTTGGGTTGTCTTTCTAGGGTTTCGTGAGTCTACAAATGTATTTAGCAGTGATTAAACCTACTAACCGAAAATATGAACAGCACAACCAAAACGAAGAACATCAAGCACTAGAGTAACAAGACTATACTTTTCGTTATAATACTACACATTTAACCTTTTCGTGTTAA